>NC_138304.1:89025000-89217500 GCF_965601325.2 Salmo salar | reverse complement strand
CGCGCTCTCTCTCTCTCTGTGTCGCTCTCTCTCTCTCGCTGTGTCGCTGTGTCGCTCTCTCTCTCTCGCTGTGTCGCTCTCTCTCTCTCTCGCTGTGTCGCTCTCTCTCTCTCTCGCTGTGTCGCTCTCTCTCTCTCGCTGTGTCGCTCTCTCTCTCTCGCTGTGTCGCTCTCTCTCTCTCTCGCTGTGTCGCTCTCTCTCCCTCGCTGTGTCGCGCTCTCTCTCTCTCTCTCTCGCTGTGTCGCGCTCTCTCTCTCTCTCTCTCGCTGTGTCGCGCTCTCTCTCTCTCTCTCTCGCTGTGTCGCTCTCTCTCTCTCGCTGTGTCGCGCTCTCTCTCTCTCTCTCTCGCTGTGTCGCGCTCTCTCTCTCTCTCTCTCGCTGTGTCGCGCTCTCTCTCTCTCTCGCTGTGTCGCGCTCTCTCTCTCTCTCTCTCGCTGTGTCGCGCTCTCTCTCTCTCTCTCTCGCTGTGTCGCGCTCTCTCTCTCTCTCTCTCGCTGTGTCGCGCTCTCTCTCTCTCTCTCGCTGTGTCGCGCTCTCTCTCTCTCTCTCGCTGTGTCGCGCTCTCTCTCTCTCTCTCGCTGTCTCGCGCTCTCTCTCTCTCTCTCGCTGTGTCGCGCTCTCTCTCTCTCTCTCGCTGTGTCGCGCTCTCTCTCTCTCTCTCGCTGTGTCGCGCTCTCTCTCTCTCTCTCGCTGTGTCGCGCTCTCTCTCTCTCTCTCGCTGTGTCGCGCTCTCTCTCTCTCTCTCGCTGTGTCGCGCTCTCTCTCTCTCTCTCGCTGTGTCGCGCTCTCTCTCTCTCTCTCGCTGTGTCGCGCTCTCTCTCTCTCTCGCTGTGTCGCGCTCTCTCTCTCTCTCTCGCTGTGTCGCGCTCTCTCTCTCTCTCTCTCGCTGTGTCGCGCTCTCTCTCTCTCTCTCGCTGTGTTGCGCTCTCTCTCTCTCGCTGTGTCGCTCTCTCTCTCTCTCTGTGTCGCTCTCTCTCTCGCTGTGTCGCTGTGTCGCTCTCTCTCTCTCGCTGTGTCGCGCTCTCTCTCTCTCGCTGTGTCGCTCTCTCTCTCTCTCGCTGTGTCGCTCTCTCTCTCTCTCGCTGTGTCGCTCTCTCTCTCTCTCGCTGTGTCGCTCTCTCTCTCTCTCGCTGTGTCGCTCTCTCGCTGTGTCGCTCTCTCGCTGTGTCGCTCTCTCGCTGTGTCGCTCTCTCGCTGTGTCGCTCTCTCGCTGTGTCGCTCTCTCGCTGTGTCGCTCTCTCGCTGTGTCGCTCTCTCTCTCGCTGTGTCGCTCTCTCTCTCGCTGTGTCGCTCTCTCTCTCGCTGTGTCGCTCTCTCTCTCGCTGTGTCGCTCTCTCTCTCGCGCTCTCTCTCTCTCTCTCGCTGTGTCGCTCTCTCTCTATCTCTCGCTGTGTCGCTCTCTCTCTCTCTCTCGCTGTGTCGCTCTCTCTCTCTCTCTCGCTGTGTCGCTCTCTCTCTCTCTCTCTCGCTGTGTCGCTCTCTCTCTCTCGCTGTGTCGCTCTCTCTCTCTCTCGCTGTGTCGCTCTCTCTCTCTCTCGCTGTGTCGCTCTCTCTCTCTCTCGCTGTGTCGCTCTCTCTCTCTCTCGCTGTGTCGCTCTCTCGCTGTGTCGCTCTCTCTCTCTCTCTCGCTGTGTCGCTCTCTCTCGCTGTGTCGCTCTCTCTCTCTCTCGCTGTGTCGCTCTCTCTCTCTCTCGCTGTGTCGCTCTCTCTCTCTCTCGCTGTGTCGCTCTCGCTGTGTCGCTCTCTCTCTCTCTCTCGCTGTGTCGCTCTCTCTCTCTCTCGCTGTGTCGCTCTCTCTCTCTCTCGCTGTGTCGCTCTCTCTCTCTCTCGCTGTGTCGCTCTCTCTCTCTCGCTGTCGCTCTCTCGCTGTCGCTCTCTCTCTCTCTCGCTGTGTCGCTCTCTCTCTCTCGCTGTGTCGCTCTCTCTCTCTCTCGCTGTGTCGCTCTCTCTCTCTCTCGCTGTGTCGCTCTCTCTCTCTCTCGCTGTGTCGCTCTCTCTCTCTCTCGCTGTGTCGCTCTCTCTCTCTCTCGCTGTGTCGCTCTCTCTCTCTCTCGCTGTGTCGCTCTCTCTCTCCCTCGCTGTGTCGCGCTCTCTCTCTCTCGCTCTCTCGCTCTCTCGCTGTGTCGCTCTCTCTCTCTCTCTCGCTGTGTCGCTCTCTCTCTCGCTGTGTCGCTCTCTCTTGCTGTGTGTCTGTCTCACTCTCTCTCAAGGGCTTTATTGGCATGGGAAACATATGTTAACATTGCCAAAGCAAGTGAAATAGATAATAAACAATAAAAATGTACTGTAAACATTACACTCACAGAAGTTCCAAAAGAATAAAGACATTACAAATGTCATTATGTCTATATACAGTGTTGTAACAATGTGCAAATGGTTAAACTACATAAAGGGAAAATAAATAAGCATAAATATAGGTTGTATTTACAATGGTGTTTGTTCTTCACTGGTGGCCCTTTTCTTGTGGCAACAGGTCACAAATAGGGCTGCTGTGATGGCACACTGTGGTATTTCACCCAACAGATATGGGAGTTTATCAAAATTTGGTTTGTTTTCGAATTCTTTGTGGATCTGTGTAATCTGAGGGAAATATGTGTCTCTAATATGGTCATACATTGGGCAGGAGGTTAGGAAGTGCAGCTCAGTTTCCACCTCATTTTGTGGGCAGTGTGCACATAGCCTGTCTTCTCTTGAGAGCCAGGTCTGCCTACGGCGGCATTTCTCAATAGCAAGGCTATGCTCACTGAGTCTGTACATAGTCAAAGCTTCCTTATGTTTGGGTCAGTCACAGTGGTCAGGTATTCTACCACTGTGTACTCTCTGTTTAGGGCCAAATAGCATTCTAGTTTGCTCTGTTTTTTTGTTAATTCTTTCCAATGTGTCAAGTAATGATCTTTTTGTTTTCTCATGATTAGGTTGGGTCTAATTCTGTTGCTGTCTCTCTCTCTCTCTCTGTCTTTCGCTCTCTCCCCCTGTCTGTCTTCCTCAGTGAGAGTACAGTGCTGCTGTTGAACCCATCTCTGGGAGACAGGCTGGTGGTGAGCTCCACAGACCAGCTGATCACCTCCTACGAGCCCCCAGAGGAGGACAAGGAGCAGGCCGTTACCTGGGCTCTGTCTGAAGGCCCGGAGCACAACAAGGGACACCGCCTCACCCTCACCCACCCCAAGGTAAGACCCACTACCTCTCCCTCTGAGTAACCCTCACCCACCCCAAGGTAAGACACACTACCTCTCCCTCTGAGTAACCCTCACCCACCCCAAGGTAAGACCCACTACCTCTCCCTCTGAGTAACCCTCACCCACCCCAAGGTAAGACCCACTACCTCTCCCTCTGAGTAACCCTCACCCACCCCAAGGTAAGACACACTACCTCTCCCTCTGAGTAACCCTCACCCTCCCCAAGGTAAGACCCACTACCTCTCCCTCTGAGTAACCCTCACCCTCCCCAAGGTAAGACCCACTACCTCTCCCTCTGAGTAACCCTCACCCACCCCAAGGTAAGACACACTACCTCTCCCTCTGAGTAACCCTCACCCTCCCCAAGGTAAGACCCACTACCTCTCCCTCTGAGTAACCCTCACCCTCCCCAAGGTAAGACACACTACCTCTCCCTCTGAGTAACCCTCACTCCTCTTAGGTAAGGGTCATCCCAACTCCTGCATCAGTGGTCAGTCCAGCATCTATAGCTCCATGAATTTGAAGGTGGTTACATTTCTCCAGCCCTATCCCTCAGCTGGTTACATTTCTCCAGCCCTATCCCTCAGCTGGTTGCCAGAAAAGTGGAGGGTGGATGCTTTGTTCTTGTTTGAATCCCAGATTGCCCCTTTAACTTTTTAAGGTATAGGGGGCAGTATTTTCATTTTTGGATGAAAAGTGTGCCCAGAGTAAACTGCCTAATACTCCGGCCCATTGTCAAATATTTGCGTATTATTAGTAGATTTGGATAGAAAACACTCTGAAGTTTCTAAAACTGTTTGAATGATGTCTGTGAGTATAACAGAACTCATATTCCAGGCAAAAATCTGAGAAAAATCCAACCAGGAAGTGGGAAATCTGAGAATTGTAGTTCTTCTTTTCAATCCCTATCGAAACTACAGTGTCTGTGGGGTCACGTTGCACTTCCTAAGGCTTCCATTGGCTGTCAACAGCCTTTAGAAACGTGTTTCATCCTTCTCCTGTTACTGGGCAGAAAATAGGATCTCAGTCAATGAGTGGACTGCCTGGGACCAGTGAGTTGTTTACTGCGCGGACACGTTTGGCGCGACGCTCCTTCTTTTTCCTCTGTAATGAATACGCTATTGTCCGGTTGGAATATTATCAACGTTTTATGTTAAAAAGACCCTAAGGATTGATTGTAAACAACGTTTGACATGGTTCTACGAACGGTAATGGAACTATTTGACTTTGTGTCTGGATTTACGCTCGCGCGTTATGCCTTTGGATAGTGATCTGAACGCACAAACAAAACGGAAGTATTTGGACATAAATATGGAGTATTTCGAACAAAAAAACATTTCTTGTGGAAGTAGGAGTCCTGGGAGTGCATTCTGACAAAGATCAGCAAAGGTAAGAGAATATTTATAATACTAATTCTGAGTTTAGTTGACCCCAGAACTTGGCGGGTATCTGTATAGCTTGCTTTGATGGTTGAGCTATGTACTCAGAATATTGAAAAATGTGCTTTCTCCGTAAAGCTTTTTTAAAATCTGACACAGCGGTTGCATTAAGGAGAAGTACATCTATAATTCTTTCAATAACTGTTGTAAATTTTATCAGCGTTTATGATGAGTATTTTTGTAAATTGATGTGCTCATTCACAGGATGTTTTGGTGGGAATACATTTTCTGAACGTCACGCGCCAATGTAAAATGGGGTTTTTGGATATAAATATGAACTTTATCGAGCAAAACATGCATGTATTGTGTAACATGAAGTCCTATGAGTGCCATCTGATGAAGATCATCAAAGGTTAGTGAATATTTTAGCTGTATTTTTAGTTTTTGTGATGAATGTCCTTGCTTGGAAAATGGCTGTGTGGTTTTTGTTGTGAAGTTTATGTCCTAACGTAATCTAATTTTTTGCTTTCGCCTTTAAAGCCTTTTTGAAATCGGACAATGTGGTTAGATTAACGATAAGTTTATCTTTAAGATGGTGTAAAATAGTTGATTGTTTGAGGAAATTAAATTTAGATTTTGGCTGTTTTGTATTTCGTGCCATGCTATTTCACTGGCTGTTGACGCTAGCGTCCCACCTAGCCCATAGAAGTTAAGGTCACAGGTAACTCAGAATGGTAGGGATATAATGACGAAGACAAACACTCAGATGGAGATACTAAGAACCCTATGATGACATTCAGACATATTTTTTTGTCTTTACCCCAGAAAACCTTTTTAGTCCAACAGCTGTAGTTTGGAGGCTTTTAAGGAAACACCAGAGTAGATTGTGGTTAGCCTTTTTCCTCAAGTAAATGGAAAGAAACATATAAGAGAAGAGCTTTCTAGTTTTTCCAATTTAAAATAGAGTGGAAAGAAAAGCTTTGAGAAAGCTGACACAGATGCACAAGGCATTTGGAAAGACTGCAACAGTAATACTAGCTACCACCCATATTTTCACGTTTCTGTACTTTGCCTTAGCTATAGTCCTAGGTGTTTTATAACAAATATGTATTAAAACTATAATGTATGACTGTAGTAATGATAATAGTACTGTATAGTAATAACAGTAATATAAATGTCGTTTTGAATTGTGATAATATAATTCATATTGAATCATACTTAAATCCTCCGCTCTTCCTTTCTCTCCTCTGTCTCCCTTACCCTCCCTCCCCTTTGTCCCTCCCTTCCACCCTCGCACCCTCCCTCCCTCCGTCCTCCAGGCAGTAAAGCAGGTAGTTTGGCACGGTAAGGGTGACTACCTGTCCAGCGTCATGCCTGACAACAACAGCAACCTGCAGGTGCTGATCCACCAGGTGAGCAAGCGGCGGACTCAGAACCCCTTCCGCAAGAACAAGGGCCTGGTGCAGTGCGTCTCCTTCCACCCGCTGCGGCCCTACTTCTTCGTGGCCACGCAGCGCTACGTGCGCGTCTACAACCTCATCAAGCAAGAACTGACCAAGAAGCTGATGACAAACTGCAAGTGGATCTCCAGCATGGCCATTCACCCTGGAGGTTAGTGCTCTGTCACAGGTCCCCTTCAGAGAGGAGAGAATGTCGTACTGTAACGTCTGTGGAGATGGCTAAATGCACCTCCAATAAGCTGGGATTTGATGATCATTCTCAAGAGGAGGAAGGTGGTGATATATGAGTGAAATACATGTTTTCTGTACTAACACTACTCCTGGCCAGGTGATAACCTGATCTGTGGCAGCTATGACTGCAGACTGGCCTGGTTTGATCTGGACCTCTCCACCAAACCGTACAAGATGCTGCGGTGAGGCACCTCCTATACATTCTCATGTATTCATTTGTAGTTATTGATTGCCATTGAATACTAGATGTTGACCACGTGACATGATAGTAATTCATAAGGCCTGAGTTTTATTGGTTCTGAAGTCCTGTGTCTGTTTTGGCGACCCAGGCACCACAAGAAGGCCTTGAGGGGCGTGGCTTATCACAGAAACTACCCCCTATTCGCCTCTGGTGCTGATGACGGCAGCGTGATCGTCTGCCACGGCATGGTCTACAAGTAAGTCACCTCACCCAATCACACCTACTGTAACAATACAATATATACACCTCTCTTCTTCACTGTCTGTTTTTCACCATCTCTCCTTTCTCTCTCTCTCTCTCTCTCTCTCTCTCTCTCTCTCTCTCACTGAAGTTGTCATGTTGTTTTTCCCCCTGCGTTCCTTCTCCAACTCGTCGAAATGTTGATGCGTGTCCTACAAACCATATTTCCTGTGTTGTACATTTTATTTCGGCTGTATAACCATCAAGAGGTTTTAAATGAAGAAAAATAATACTGTAGAATATTGTCTGTGTTCAGTCTTCTGCACTGTCATAACTCTATCAATCAATCTCTCGTTCTCTCTTTCCTTCTTTCTTTCCAGTGACCTGCTCCAGAATCCTCTCATTGTTCCAGTCAAGGTACTAAAGGGTCACCAGATCACCCACGATCTGGGGGTCCTAGACGTGACCTTCCACCCCACCCAGCCGTGGGTCTTCTCCTCGGGGGCTGACGCCACCATCCGCCTCTTCACCTAAACCACCTCGGTCACATCTCAAATCACACCCTATTCCCTATCTAGTGCACTACTTTTGACCAGAGCAGTTTGACAAAAGCAGTGCACTACAGTATATAGGGATACCTTTTATCTCAAATGACATGCTATTCCCTATATAGTGCACTACTTTTGACCAGAGCAGTTTCACCAAAGTGGTGCACTATATAGGGAATATAGATACCTTGGTTACATTTCAAATGGCACCCTATTCCCTGTATAGTGCACTACTTTTGACCAGAGCCCACATATCTGAGCAATATGTGTACTGTATTTAAGACCCTTCCCAGTCTCCTCCCATGTCCTCTGACAGCTATCCCTGACGGAAGAATCAAATCAAGTGTCTGACGTCATGTATATTATCCTCATGTTTAGTACTTTTTCCAAGCTAAGAGAACACCAACCACACAGCCATAATCTCTTTCTCTCCTCAGTGAAACTGAGACAGTAAAAATGTGTTTGGTTTCAAACGGCACCTCAAATCT
This sequence comes from Salmo salar, assembly GCF_965601325.2. Classification (NCBI taxonomy): domain Eukaryota; kingdom Metazoa; phylum Chordata; class Actinopteri; order Salmoniformes; family Salmonidae; genus Salmo; species Salmo salar. Next base: position 89,209,794 of record NC_138304.1, on the reverse strand, counting down.
GGACTGGGCAGGAAAGCCCATTTCCGTCTACGTTGCTGTTCTGTGCAGCTGATCTCATAGCAGCGCATAACAGTCAAACCACTAATGCTTGGACACTTCAGACAGCCCCCGTGACAAAATATACTGTATGTTCAGAGATTGAGCTTGCCAATAGAAACAATAGAACAAAGATGTTGTGAGCCCCCAGAAGAGCCCTGTCAGCCCCTGTCCTAGATATGTGTAAATATATCAGTCTCTTTGTGTATGCAACCAAAGTCCAGTTGAGGTTCTGCAGGACTCGTTTCGATCACAAACACTATGTATGGCGATGTATGATCCCTTGTTTTTTAATTGGAAAATCTTCTGACTCCTTTTCTCGACGACTTTGTCGGCCTGCTACAAGTATTTCATTTTAATTAAAACTGGTGTTCCCTGAAGCGTTTGAAGCGTGTGTGTTTTGTTTGGGTCTCGCTCTTCTCTTTTGCGTCGGTGGCCGGCGGGTCAAGAAGGGTGAACTCAAAACCTCTGAAATATATGCAACCAGGGACGTGGAAGTGGGTTTCCTTTTCCTTTGCTACTCAGCTCAGCCCCAGACGAGATTCTTCAGAAAGCGGTGGATTATATATCATTCCCTGTCAAAACGAGGCAAGGCCGTATTGTACTACACTGTACACCTGTGGCTCCCTCCCTCTCTCACGTCGCTGTATCATTGCCTTTGTCCCAGATGGCAATGTAGTGCACTACATTTGGGCAGGACTAGTGCACTATATAGGGAATAGTGTGACGAAGACAGTCTGTCTGTCAGTCTCTAGCTATGGTCTAAATCTGAAAATATTGTGAATGAAATTGATTCTGGCAAACAAATGTACTGAATTTGAGGTCTATAGAATTTGTCATTTTGAGGTTTTCTTGAAAGCAATGTTATTCAATGTAGATCACAACAGCGACCATGAGGGACCTAAGAAATATACAGTGGAGCTGACTGATACGCATGGTCTAAATATTACTATATGTATGTTAGAGCATAGAAATGTGTACCTCAACTGTCAATCGTCTCAACTGTTGAAATGTTTTGTTTATTATAATGTATGGCCATGAATCAAATGCCAGGTAATGAATAAATCAGCTAGCGTTTCTAGCCGCTAAAACTACATTTCCTCTTTATAGCTGATCAGTTGGTTGTGAATATCCTCTCTTCCTGGTATGTAGGTCAGATTTCCTGGATTGATTTGGCCAAGATCCTGTAAAGACGTTAATGATGTCATTGGCCGATTAGATGCTAATAGTGAAAGAGTTGATTGATCCATATGGCTACTTTAGCTCTGACTGATGGCAGTTTGGTTCATCACAAACACCATGTAGAATGACTCAGCTGGTCTTGAAATCAACTTTCAATTGGGTCAATGTAAATAAATAAAAGCCAACTACTTTAAACCACAAAAACTGTTTGACAGGTCTAAAAAAGGTTGTTTTTCTAGTGTTCAGAGGAAGTTCCTCCATTCCCTTTGTCAAGGAAAGCATACTAGCGCTTAAAGTGATGGAAAACTGAAGCTGCTGCCACGAAAGCCCTTTGGGCGGGTAGTAATGTTAGTTTCCCCCTGAAGCTTCTTATTGGTGAAGGGACCCAAACATTAAAACGCTACATTTAAGGAGCCATACAAATAAGTATGGAAGTGCTTTGATATTGCATACATGCATGAGAGCAGTGAAAAACTCCATGGCTCATAAAGTACATTGCACTGTCTCTCCTCCACCATTTAATGTTTCCACTCTTGAATTTCATCTTTAAGAAGAAAGAAAAAAAGCAAAGCAGGAAACTGTTGGGCTTGGTTCGCTTTACCACATTTATCAATTAACACTGGCAGTAGCCAGAGAAACCAGTCAATTGATTGCAGCTGTCCCTGTTTTGAAGTCCCGTTTTTCCCAGCTCTCCCAAGCTGCACCGGGAGGGAGGAAATGGACATGCATAAAATCATTTTTAATCAACGCAAAGGGATTGGTCCCATACATGATATTTGACAAAAACCATTAGATTGGCAGCAGGCCAGGCAGGCTCAGTCAGAGCAGATGAGTTTTTGTGTTGTAATAAATTAGCTGACTGGGTTGCCAGTAGCCGGGGAGACGTCACACCAGGCAGAACTAGACTGAGACAGGGCTTGGCCTACACACGCTCTTGGTCAAAACTGAAAATGGCACAAGACAAATTCCTCTCCTCTGTCTGCAGCTCTGAGATGACATCATAAAGTCTTAAAAAGACTTGCTGACCTTTTAATGACTTCCTCCTCTCTGCTCCTTTGACTGACCGCCGCCACACTGCTTTGAGCCCTTCCCAGGGGCCCCACTGCCACAGAGCTTTGAGCCCTGCCTGCATGTGGGCCCCACCAAGGGCCTCCATTGTAAATGTGTTGTTGCCACGGCCCATTACTATAACATGTGTATAGGTTTTGTGTTGCATGTGGGTTCCTGAGTACAGTAAGTTAAAGGCCTTGTGTGTTTCTGTGTGTAGTTCTTGCATTACGGTTCTATTCTGTTTCTGAAGATGACTTCAGACAGTGGCACTGAAACAGTCTGAAAAGCACAGGCTCTTTGGACAGGCTTTGGATGTCTGTTACTGTGTCTCGCCCACAACACTGAGCTGCGAGTGTGTGTGTGTGTACCTGCGGTTTTCCTGTCAGTGAAACCCAATAACACTCCCATTGCATCACTCTGAATAGTTTTTAAAGAAATTGATGCAGTCCTGGCAGACGGTGAGTGTTTCCATCGCTTTTTCTTTCCTTATTTTCTCCCCCCATTCGTTTTTTTTTTTTTTCACCCTTAGGGAGCGTGGTCAAAACAAACAGCAAATATGCGGTCTGTGTAGAGAAACTGGGCTTGGAGAAGGCCACATTCCAGGATAAGTGGAAAAAATTTGAGCCCCATTCTCTCCTGCCTGTGTGTTGAAGCTCCTAGAGACCTTGCTTCCACAACGTTCATTTGGGAATCTAGTGGCTCTGGGTGCTGGTTTCACCAATGGGCTCTCTGGGTTTTCTGTGATTGTCAGCAGCGTTGGACGAGGTGTGGGTACTCCACTGCTGTCTACCTTTCAGACTAACTACGGAACACTGGTGGTGGCCCATTATTACAGTGTCTTAATGAGCTAGCTATGCAATTCTCGCCTGCATTATGAAGAGGTTTACACTGAACAGGCAAGATTTGTACTGTCTGTAATGATGTTGATGAACAATGTGGTTATTTCTGGTTATTATGGTGTTTTTAGTGGCTTCATCCTCTCGGAGGTAGCCAGCGACGATTAGGGATGCACGTACCAGGATGAGAAATATGAGCGTAACACACAGAAAAGAAAGTGAAAAGGATGGGGGGGGGGTTTGAATCCAGATATACTGCATATTGCCACAGATGGGCGGTTTTAAAGAGGCTTTGCTTTTCAAACATTGAGTCACTCCAAACGGTAGCAGCCAAACACATTATTGACATAGCGAGGGCACATTAATACTTTCCTCGCATTTGATGTTTGTGGTCCTATTTTTTCCTTCGCTTTTCTACTTAATCGCAGCTATAGTAAGGGATGAGGTTTTCCTTCTGGAATCTTTAGGATTGGAACTATGAGCCACTTTTGGTTTTGAATGGTTTTTGGTGAGCCTCTCCCCCTCTATTGGAGCTCTGCAATGACATACACCAGGGTTTATCTCGCACCACATTCAGCTTGGCCCTATTGGTATGAACAATACAGGGCCCTGTTGATGCTTTTACATACAGTACCCACTCACCTCAATAAAATAAGTATTTCGCTGGCAGCTACTGAGTTCTGTTAACGGACACATTTGATCACAGATTTTGTCCTAAAATGAACCTCATCTATCATGTGCCTCAAGACCAGGAATAGACACCCTCATGCAGAGCTTCCATAGAGAATATGGGACACACACAAGTTGACCTCTTCTTTCCCCATAGAATTGGGGACACAGAGAGAGACCGTGAGAGGCACCCAGAGCTCTGAGGGCCAGGCCAGCGTAGTACAGGGCCGGGCCGGGCCAGTGTACTGAGGGCCGGGCCAGCGTAGTACAGGGCCGGGCCAGCGTACTGAGGGCCGGGCCAGCGTAGTACAGGGCCGGGCCAGCGTACTGAGGGCCGGGCCAGCGTACTGAGGGCCGGGCCAGCGTACTGAGGGCCGGGCCAGCGTACTGAGGGCCGGGCCAGCGTACTGAGGGCCGGGCCAGCGTACTGAGGGCCGGGCCAGCGTAGTACAGGACCGGGCCGGGCCAGCGTAGTACAGGGCCGGGCCGGGCCAGCGTAGTACAGGGCCGGGCCGGGCCAGCGTAGTACAGGGCCGGGCCGGGCCAGCGTAGTACAGGGCCGGGCCGGGCCAGCGTAGTACAGGGCCGGGCCGGGCCAGTGTACTGAGGGCCGGGCCAGTGTACTGAGGGCCGGGCCGGGACAGCGTAGTACAGGGCCGGGCCAGCGTAGTACAGGGCCCGGCCAGTGTACTGAGGGCCGGGCCGGGACAGCGTAGTACAGGGCCGGGCCAGCGTAGTACAGGGCCGGGCCAGCGTAGTACAGGGCCGGGCCGGGCCAGCGTAGTACAGGGCCCGGCCAGTGTACTGAGGGCCGGGCCGGGACAGCGTAGTACAGGGCCGGGCCAGCGTAGTGCAGGGCCGGGCCAGTGTACTGAGGGCCGGGCCGGGCCAGCGTAGTACAGGGCCGGGCCAGCGTAGTACAGGGCCGGGCCAGCGTAGTACAGGGCCGGGCCAGCGTAGTACAGGGCCGGGCCAGTGTACTGAGGGCCGGGCCGGGACAGCGTAGTACAGGGCCGGGCCAGCGTAGTGCAGGGCCGGGCCAGCGTAGTGCAGGGCCGGGCCAGCGTAGTGCAGGGCCGGGCCAGTGTACTGAGGGCCGGGACAGCGTAGTACAGGGCCGGGACAGCGTAGTACAGGGCCGGGCCAAGGTGTTCTCTCTCACAGATCCTCAATCTTGTTTCGTCTGTCTGTCCTTTCCCTCGCTGACAATGGAGCCCTTCTTCCACTTTGAAGACTTTGGCAGATGTCGTGCTAAAAACATTCCTATGCTATTTTCTTTCTCTCTTCTTAGGGCGGAGGGGTTACTTAAAAGCATGCGAGGAACCAAAGCCCCCGCACAAGCAGTTTAAACTGGGTATCTTCAGCGAGAGAGAAAGTGGACAGATTTGATACTCTTTGACCCCAATTTGCAGCACCTGCAAAATTCAATTCTTGGGGAGTTTACAGTCTTTTAATTGGAGGGGAAAACAGCACTGTGAACTCTTGGCAGTTGGCTTAATTCAGATCTGTTACAAATTACCCCTAAATAGAGTGAACCTTTTTTTTTTTTTTTCCTGCTGCCTGCACATGTCCTTACTACAGCCCGAGCCCAATGACATCATGGTGCTCCAGCCGTGCAGACGGTGGTGGAAGTAAACCACAGTGAAATTCAGTTGCCTGAGCTAATTTAAAGAAAAGTAAAAGGCCACTCTCTGGTTACTTTAAGCACCACATTTGATATGGAGGAGGGTTGGCTTTGAAGGGGAGGCCAGGCCTAGGCTGAAGCAGCAGTCTCCTGGCCTCCGCGTGCGAGTAACGAGGGCTGGCGGCACCCAGCAGCAGTCTTTTATTATCTGGACACAGAGGACTTCTTCCAGGGTGGAGAGGGAGAGCGCAGCGGAGGTGTGGTGGACAGAGAGAGAGAGAAAGAGGGAAAAGAAGGGAGGCAGCTTGGGAGACATTCACACCTACGCTGGCATCCGCCGGGCTGGTTTCGTGTGTCTGTGTGTGTGTGTGTGTAACTCAACAGGGTTCCAGATTGTTTTTATGCGTTTCCTATATGGTAGCAAATGTGGTATCAAAGGGCCTTACCTGCAATGTACTGTATAATAAGTGTATTTTGTTCATATTTTTTTATTTAACTTTTTCCAAATTGTCTCCCTCCCTTGCCCAAATGATGTTACTGTCACTAGATCCCATGGGGTTGTTTTAAAACCTTGATTATAGCTACAATACATAGTGAAAGGATGACACTTTGGCCTAGATTAAATCCATACCGCTGAAGATCTGTGCTATAGAGCTATTGAAATGTAAAAGTCATTTCAGCATTTACCATGAATGCTTCCTCCGCCAACGCAGGAACATTGCCTTTCAATTTAAATCGTGCTGTAGCACTGATCTTCAGCGGTACGGATTGAATCTAGCCCTTTTCAGTATTAGCATGATAGTCACAGATTGATAGTACATGTGAACTCTTGCGGCGTAGCTAGATAGATTAAAACAAGAGTACAGTTCTACCTCTTTCATCATACCTTAAGGCAGGAACAGGGAGGGCTGTTAGTCTGGATTGTGGCTTTAGGGGAGTATTAGCAGTCAGCTGGAGTATTAACCAAACGACAACGATAAAAATACCTCGGTACCCACTACTGGGCACGCTAGCCCTATGGCGGCCGTGATTCTTCCGTAAATTGACATCGGCATCTCTCTCAAAACAGGATGTGGAAAGCTAGGCTAGCTATAGAGCTCATGGCAGATGACCAGTTTTCACCAGGCAGGCAGCTCTTATGTGGCTCTGTGTGCAACAGCAGCCTGCTGCCTGGTTGGCTCACAGTCATGTCCCAGGCTGCATCCTGATTCTTCACCCTTCTCTCATCTCTTATATTTCAAAGCATTGGATTAGTGTAATCATTGGCTGGAAGGGGTTTCCATTGTTAAATCCACAAGAGAAGTACACAAGTGCATATGTTGGGAAAAGGGTGGAGAATCGGGACGTAGCCTCAGATTACATCCCAAATGGCGCCCTATTCCCTATATAGTGCACTACTTTTGACCAGGGCCATTAGGGACAAATTCCCAGTCATGTTGTCCCTGGACCTGCAGCTGGTTAGGGGATCAGCCTTCCCTTCCCGCTGTGTCTCTCCAGCCCTCCAGGGGCAGTGTGCACCATCACTCACTCTCTGTCGTAGACACAGCACGTTTAAATACTTGTGTATACAGTGTGTGTGGCCCTAGGCTGCAACCACAGCTTGTTTGAGATCCTGACCAAGGGCCTGATTCACAAAACCTTCTTAAGAAGAAATTGCTTCTTAACTGACCTTTTTTCTCGTGCTGTTTGTTTCTCCTTAAGCAAAACGATTCTTGAAAATAAAGTTAGTGGAAATGTTGTTAATTCCAAGATAGCTAAACCCTTGTCTTAAACTCAGGGCAGTGAGAGAAGAAGCTCATGAAAGCAATTGAACATGTTTAATTCACTCACAAACGTATTATGATTATTTTAAACCCAAGTACATGTTTCAGAACAGTAATCTCAGTAAGAAATATGCTATCATGATTGCCACTGCTAGCTAGACAGCTTGCTAAATTGGTTGCCTAGCAACAAACATCTTAAGAATATTTGTAAGAAGAGATTTGAGAAGTTAGTAAGAAAATCATTAGATCTTGAAATATTGTTGGAATTGCACTTACAAAATATCTTATGAGCTTCTTCAGTTTTTGCAGAAAAGGGTTTTGTGAATCTGGGCCCAGGACCTTGACTGTTTGAGGTAGATTTTAAGACGAGAAGAAGAACGTCTCTTGGTTCTTAAACCTCTTGTTGTGTTTGCTTCATGTTAATTGATTCTGTGTTCCCGGTCCAAAATGACCTCCCCATTATATATGATTATAAATCCATAATAATACATATATTATCACCTAATGTTGTGTTTAGATCTTTTTATCAACTTAAGTTCTTGTGAACATTCCCAGTTTTGAACTTCTATTTGCTATTTATTGACCTGAGCTCATACAACTTATTTTTGAGTAAAAAAAGCATAATGTATGGATTCTTTTGACTATAACAAATACTCAGATGAAACATATTGTGCTATTTATCACAGACTACTTTCTGTCAAAGTTTTACAAGGACTCTCACCAGTGTCATGGTCAAAGATATGATCAAGAGCCTCACATACAGTATATTGTTTGGTCATTGTGCTGCCACAGAATGAATTGTGAGCAAGGTCTCAAAAAAGCTTGATATACTAGAGCTACAAGAAAAGTTCTATATATTATTGAAACAATGTTGCGATTGTTTGTGAGAATGCCAACAAGTGTGGTTCCCGTGGGGGAAAGATTATATTGGGGAAAGGTTCCCGTGTGTGTGCTCAAACACACATGCATGTGGGGGTCTGGGAGAGTCTCCATCTGATGAATGGGCATGTGCCTGAACTCAATTTTATACACTAATTGTAATCTCACCCATTAATTATCTAATGACAGATCATTTTTGAACGGGAACACCACAGGTGTACAAAAGTTAAATAAAACACCCAAAATGTAATGAAAATCATCAATGTGTTTTGTGTGTTCAGATGCCCTGTGTGGACAAAATCATGGAACCTTATGACAATCAGATTAAATGAACTACATTTTTCAGAGCGAAAACTTGTAATCGGTCCAATTCGACCGGAACACAGCAGGAGGGTTAATAAGGTTCAAAAGCCGACTCAGCATTGAGATGGGCTAAATCAACACAAAATATCTGATAGAACATTATTTTGAAAACCAAGCTCAAAGGGACCTAATGACTAATACAGAGAAAGACTGATCATCATTTTAATGTCCAAGTAGGGCTATATTCAACTGTACAGGTTTTAATCCCTGTCAATTCTCCTCTGTCTTACTCTCTCTTCCTTCCATCCCTCCATTCATTGCCTCCTCTCCTTGAGTTTGAACGAGAACCTCTGATTTACCCCCGCCCCTCATCCCCAAGCCTTCCTGCCCTGGGCCTAATCCCCACCCCAGCTGTGGGGACCCCACAGGGCTGTAAATCAGAGCCCCTAAATCCTTACCTGGGCAGCCCCCTGAAAGTGCTCTCCCCTTAGGCAGGATTCAGGAAGGTTGGGGGTGGGGGATGGAGCCTGGGGGCAACATGATCCCTGAGATAGCCCTTTGAGTGAATCACACCGTCAGAGAGAGAGATACAGTAGTTCCCCTGTCCTTAGTCTTAAATACACAGTGCATCTTTCATACACAGGACAGCAGACAGACTTTCTCTGTCTGAACTCTCTCAAGGTGTCTTCTTTGTGGGGATGTTTACTCTGCCTCCCCCAGTGTTAGGTGGATGTGTGATGCCATCTAACTGCACTCTCTCTGAACTGGGCTAGCCGGTCCAAGTCCCCGCAGGCTAAGTGAGCTCCCTATTGCTCCGCGGGTCGTGATTCTTAATGTGCTGTCTGGAGGGGCTTACAGGACGAGGACAGGAAGCAGATTAATGACTGCCCTGCTCTGTTTGTTTGTTTGTATAGTGCTCCCTCCAGTCCGTTGCACGTCCTTGGACCAGGGCCCAGGGTTGGTGCACGGGGAGGGGGGAGAGACGACGAAAGTCTGGACCTGGGTGTCAATCACAGGTGGTTCCTGTGGGGCCTGTAGCAGATCACTGCAAATGAAGCATGTGTTTGTTGGACCGCAGCTCATTCACTGGTATAAAAAAGCGAATGGGAGCATTGAACAGGACAATTCCAGTGTTTAGCTGGCTATCGCGTGCCATACGGAAACACAGTACAGAACTGATCAGGGTCAGCTTTACACGGACTCCCTCTTTGTGTACCCAGCGTGTGTCCGTAATGGCATCCTATCCCTTATACAGTGCACTATGTAGGGAATAGGGTGCCATTTGTGACGCCGTTTTAGCTGGGCTCTATTTTGGTGAGGCACGTTCATGGAGGATCAGGTCTACCGGTACTCATCTGTTGTACATTAGCCCTCTGTAGAGTGAACACTGTTTAATTCCAGACTGCAGGTAATTACAGGGGAGGCTGAGGGAGGGACGGCCTGTTTCACCCAGGCATGATGGGGCTGGGGGGATAACCCCCTCATAAGCATACACACACACCTCTGATTTTAGTGGTTCTCTGGTTTCCACACACACAATACCACACCAACTGTTGGGTCAAATGAAATCAGTGACGTTTTGACCAAGTACCACTTCCCCACATCTGTGAGTGAGTCCCTCCCGGTCGTGTGTGTGTGTGTCACCCACATCTGTGAGTGAGTTCCTCCCGGTCGTGTGTGTGTGTGTGTGTGTCACCCACATCTGTGAGTGAGCCCCGGTCGTGACCCCACACAGCTTTAGAGGACTCGGGCTGATCCCTCTAATAAAGGGGGACGGGTTAACAGGGTAATGATGGGGTACTCATACAGCCAATAACCCCTCACTTATTCATTACTAGACTTCTCTCTCCAATTACCTACGGGGCTCTTGAAAAAGCACTCTAAAGAGATTGTGTTACTGTATTTGTCATAAGATGATGTTTCTTCAGTATGATTGAGTTATGTTTTTACTGTCTGATAATGTTGAATGTTTATCAACAGAAACAACAGCAGGGGTTTGGATGATATAAAAGATGCTGTAGAAACAGACTGAGAGTATGTATGTCCGCCACTACTAGTAGTACTAATAGGAGAGCATAGTGTTACCATGGTCCACCACTACTAGTAGTACTAATAGGAGAGCATAGTATTACCATGGTCCACCACTACTAGTAGTACTAATAGGAGAGCATAGTATTACCATGGTCCACCACTACTAGTAGTACTAATAGGAGAGCATAGTATTACCATGGTCCACCACTACTAGTAGTACTAATAGGAGAGCATAGTATTACCATGGTCCACCACTACTAGTAGTACTAATAGGAGAGCATAGTATTACCATGGTACACCACTACTAGTAGTACTAATAGGAGAGTATTACCATGGTCCACCACTACTAGTAGTACTAATAGGAGAGCATAGTATTACCATGGTCCACCACTACTAGTAGTACTAATAGGAGAGCATAGTATTACCATGGTATACCACTACTAGTAGTACTAATAGGAGAGCATAGTATTACCATGGTCCACCACTACTAGTAGTACTAATAGGAGAGCATAGTATTACCATGGTCCACCACTACTAGTAGTACTAATAGGAGAGCATAGTATTACCATGGTCCACCACTACTAGTAGTACTAATAGGAGAGCATAGTATTACCATGGTCCACCACTACTAGTAGTACTAATAGGAGAGCATAGTATTACCATGGTCCACCACTACTAGTAGTACTAATAGGAGAGCATAGTATTACCATGGTCCACCACTACTAGTAGTACTAATAGGAGAGCATAGTATTACCACGGTCCACCACTACTAGTAGTACTAATAGGAGAGCATAGTATTACCACGGTCCACCACTACTAGTAGTACTAATAGGAGAGCATAGTGTTACCATGGTCCACCACTACTAGTAGTACTAATAGGAGAGCATAGTATTACCATGGTCCACCACTACTAGTAGTACTAATAGGAGAGCATAGTATTACCATGGTCCACCACTACTAGTAGTACTAATAGGAGAGCATAGTATTACCACGGTCCACCACTACTAGTAGTACTAATAGGAGAGCATAGTATTACCATGGTCCACCACTACTAGTAGTATTAATAGGAGAGCATAGTATTACCATGGTCCACCACTACTAGTAGTACTAATAGGAGAGCATAGTATTACCATGGTCCACCACTACTAGTAGTACTAATAGGAGAGCATAGTGTTACCATGGTCCACCACTACTAGTAGTACTAATAGGAGAGCATAGTATTACCATGGTCCACCACTACTAGTAGTACTAATAGGAGAGCATAGTGTTACCATGGTCCACCACTACTAGTAGTACTAATAGGAGAGCATAGTATTACCATGGTCCACCACTACTAGTAGTACTAATAGGAGAGCATAGTGTTACCATGGTCCACCACTATTAGTAGTACTAATAGGAGAGCATAGTGTTACCATGGTCCACCACTACTAGTAGTATTAATAGGAGAGTATTACCATGGTATACCACTACTAGTAGTACTAATAGGAGAGCATAGTGTTACCATGGTCCACCAATACTAGTAGTACTAATAGGAGAGTATTACCATGGTACACCACTACTAGTAGTACTAATAGGAGAGCATAGTATTACCATGGTCCACCACTATTAGTAGTACTAATAGGAGAGCATAGTGTTACCATGATACACCATTACTAGTAGTACTATTAGGAGAGAATAGTATTACCATGGTCCACCACTACTAGTAGTATTAACGTCTTTGGGATAGGGGGCAGTATTTTCACGGCCGGATAAAAAACGTACCCGATTTAATCTGGTTACTACTCCTGCCCAGAAACTAGAATATGCATATAATTAGTAGATTTGGATAGAAAACACTAACGTTTCTAAAACTGTTTGAATGGTGTCTGTGAGTATAACAGAACTCATATGGCAGGCCAAAACCTGAGAAGATTCCATATAGGAAGTGCCCTGTCTGACAATTTGTTGTCCTTCTGTGGCATCTCTATCGAAATTACAGCATATGTGCTGTTACGTGACACTTTCTTAGGCTTCCATTGGCTCTCTAAAGCCACCAGAAAGTGGAATGGGGTGTCTGCTGTCTCTGGGCAAAGTATAGGAGCAGAGTTAGCCTGGGGACAGTGAGACTGGAGATGCGCAGTCACGAGAACTCGCCATTTTTTTATTTCTCTCTTTGAATGAATACAACATTGCCCGGTTGGAATATTATCGCTATTTTACGAGAAAAATAGCATAAAAATTGATTTTAAACAGCGTTTGACATGCTTCTAAGAACGGTAAAGTAATATTTAGAATTTTTTTCTCACGAATTTTGCTCGCTCGTTACCCTTCGGATAGTGACCTGAACGCACGAACAAAACGGAGGTATTTGGATACAACTATGGATTATTTGGAACCAAAACAACATTTGTTGTTGAAGTAGAAGTCCTGGGAGTGCATTCTGACGAAGAACAGCAAAGGTAATCCAATTTTTTCGAATAGTAATTCTGAGTTTAGGCTGCCCGACGTTGGCGGGTCTGAATAGCTAGCCTTGATGGCCGAGCTATGTACTCAGAATATTGCAAAATGTGATGTCGCCGAAAAGCTATTTTAAAATCGGACATAGCGATTGCATAAAGGAGTTCTGTATCTATAATTCTTAAAATACTTATGTATTTTGTCAACATTTATCATGAGTAATTTAGTAAATTCACCGGAAGTTTTCGGTGGGTATGCTAGTTCTGAACATCACATGCTAATGTAAAAAGCTGGTTTTTGATATAAATATGAACTTGATTGAACAAAACATGCATGTATTGTATAACATAATGTCCTAGGAGTGTCATCTGATGAAGATCATCAAAGGTTAGTGCTGCATTTAGCTGTGGTTTGGGTTTTTGTGACATATATGCTTGCTTTGAAAATGGCTGTGTGACTATTTTTGGCTGGGTACTCTCCTGACATAATCTAATGTTTTGCTTTCGCTGTAAAGCCTTTTTATGAAATCGGACAATGTGGTTAGATTAACGAGAGTCTTATCTTTAAAATGGTGTAAAATAGTTGATTGTTTGAGAAAATTGAATTGTGGTATTTTAGTTGGTTTTGTATTTCGCGCCGTGCGATGCCATTGGCTGTTGGCTAGGGGTTCCGCTGGCGGAATGGGGTTCCGCTAGCGGAACGTCTGTCCTCAACAGGTTAATAGGAGAGAATAGTATTACCATGGTACACCACTACTAGTAGTACTAATAGGAGAGTATTACCATGGTACACCATTACTAGTAGTACTAATAGGAGAGTATTACCATGGTACACCATTACTAGTAGTACTAATAGGAGAGCATCGTATTACCATGGTCCACCAATACTAGTAGTACTAATAGGAGAGTAATACCATGGAACACCACTACTAGTAGTACTAATAGGAGAGCATCGTATTACCATGGTCCACCAATACTAGTAGTACTAATAGGAGAGTATTACCATGGTACACCACTACTGGTAGTACTAATAGGAGAGTATTACCATGGTACACCACTACTAGTAGTACTAATAGCAGACTATTACCATGATACACCACTTCTAGTAGTACTAATAGGAGAGTATTACCATGGTACACCACTACTAGTAGTACTAATAGCAGACTATTACCATGATACACCACTTCTAGTAGTACTAATAGGAGAGTATTACCATGATACACCACTTCTAGTAGTACTAATAGGAGAGTATTACCATGGTACACCACTACTAGTAGTACTAATAGGAGAGTATTACCATGGCATGCCACTACTAGTAGTACTAATAGGAGATCATAGTAACACCATGGTATACCACTACTAGTAGTACTAATAGGAGAGTATTACCATGGTACACCACTACTAGTAGTACTAATAGGAGAGTATTACCATGGCAAGCCACTACTAGTAGTACTAATAGGAGAGTATTACCATGGTACATCACTACTAGTAGGAGAGTATTACCATGGCATGCCACTACTAGTAGTACTAATAGGAGATCATAGTATTACCATGGTACACCACTACTAGTAGTACTAATAGGATAGCATAGTATGACCATGGTACACCACTACGAGTACTACTAATAGGAGAGAATAGTATTACCATATTGTGCCACTACTAGTAGTACAAATAGGAGAGTATTACCATGGCGCGCCACTACTTGTAGTACTAATAGGAGAGCATAGTATTACCCCGGTATACCACTACTAGTAGTATAAATAGGAGAGTATTACCCCGGTACACCACTACTAGTAGTATTAATAGGAGAGTATTACCATGATACACCACTACTAGTAGTACTAATAGGAGAGTATTACCATGGCATGCCACTACTAGTAGTACTAATAGGAGATCATAGTATTACCATGGTACACCACTACTAGTAGTACTAATAGGAGAGCATAGTATTACCATGGTACACCACTACGAGTACTACTAATATTAGAGAATAGTATTACCATATTGTGCCACTACTAGTAGTACTAATAGGAGAGTATTACCATGGCGCGCCACTACTAGTAGTACTAATAGGAGAGCATAGTATTACCATGGTACACCACTACGAGTACTACTATTAGAGAATAGTATTACCATATTGTGCCACTACTAGTAGTACTAATAGGAGAGTATTACCATGGTGCGCCACTACTAGTAGTACTAATAGGAGAGCATAGTATTACCATGGTACACCACTACTAGTAGTATTAATAGGAGAGTATTACCATGGTATACCACTACTAGTAGTACTAATAGGAGAGCATAGTATTACCATGGTACACCACTACTAGTATTACTAATACAACTAATCTAGAACGCTGCAGCCCGTCTGGTGTTCAACCTTCCCAAGTTCTCTCACGTCACCCCGCTCCTCCGCTCTCTCCACTGGCTTCCAGTTGAAGCTCGCATCCGCTACAAGACCATGGTGATTGCCTATGGAGCCGTGAGGGGAACGGCACCTCCGTACCTTCAGGCTCTGATCAGTCCCTACACCCAAACGAGGGCACTGCGCTCATCCACCTCTGGCCTGCTGGCCCCCCTACCTCTGAGGAAGCACAGTTCCCGCTCAGCCCAGTCAAAACTGTTCGCTGCTCCGGCACCCCTATGGTGGAACAAGCTCCCTCACGACGCCAGGACAGCGGAGTCAATCACCACCTTCCGGAGACACCTGAAACCCCACCTCTTTAAGGAATACCTAGGATAGGATAAAGTAGTCCTTCTAACACCCCTTAAAAGATTTAGATGCACTATTGTAAAGTGGTTGTTCCACTGGATATCATAAGGTGAATGCACCAATTTGTACGTTTGGATAAGAGCGTCTGCTAAATGACTTAAATGTAAATGTAATAGGAGAGTATTACCATGGTCCACCACTACTAGTAATACTAATAGGAGAGCATAGTATTACCATGGTACACCACTACTAGTACTATTAATAGGAGAGTATTACCATGGTCCACCACTACTAGTAATACTAATAGGAGAGCATAGTATTACCATGGTATACCACTACTAGTACTATTAATAGGAGAGCATAGTATTACCATGGTACACCACTACAAGTACTACTAATAGGAGAGCATAGTATTACCATGGTCCACCACTACTAGTAGTACTAATAGGAGAGCATAGTATTACCATGGTCCACCACTACTAGTAGTATTAATAGGAGAGCATAGTATTACCATGGTCCACCACTACTAGTAGTACTAATAGGAGAGCATAGTGTTACCATGGTCCACCACTACTAGTAGTACTAATAGGAGAGCATAGTATTACCATGGTCCACCACTACTAGTAGTACTAATAGGAGAGTATTACCATGGTCCACCACTACTAGTAGTACTAATAGGAGAGCATAGTATTACCATGGTCCACCACTACTAGTAGTACTAATAGGAGAGCATAGTATTACCATGGTCCACCACTACTAGTAGTACTAATAGGAGAGCATAGTATTACCATGGTCCACCACTACTAGTAGTACTAATAGGAGAGCATAGTATTACCATGGTCCACCACTACTAGTAATACTAATAGGAGAGCATAGTATTACCATGGTACACCACTACTAGTACTATTAATAGGAGAGTATTACCATGGTATACCACTACTAGTAGTACTAATAGGAGAGCATAGTATTACCATGGTACACCACTACTAGTACTATTAATAGGAGAGTATTACCATGGTACACCACTACAAGTACTACTAATAGAGTATTACCATGGTACACCACTACTAGTAGTATTAATAGGAGAGCATAGTATTACCATGGTCCACCACTACTAGTAGTACTAATAGGAGAGCATAGTATTACCATGGTACACCACTACTAGTAGTATTAATAGGAGAGCATAGTATTACCATGGTCCACCACTACTAGTAGTATTAATAGGAGAGTATTACCATGGTACACCACTACTAGTACTATTAATAGGAGAGTATTACCAAGGTACACCACTACTAGTAGTACTAATAGGAGAGTTTTACCATGGTACGCCACTACTAGTAGTATTAATAGGAGAGCAGAGTATTACCATCGTACACCACTACTAGTAGTATTAATTGGAGAGTTTTACCATGGTACACCACTACTAGTAGTATTAATAGGAGAGCAGAGTATTACCATGGTACACCACTACTAGTAGTATTAATTGGAGAGTTTTACCATGGTACACCACTAATAGTAGTACTAATAGGAGAGAATTACCATGGTACACCGCTACGAGTACTACTAATAGTTGAGTATTACCATGGTACGCCACTACTAGTAGTACTAATAGCAGAGCATAGAATTACCATGGTAAGCCACTACTTGTAGTACTAATAGGAGAGTATTATCATGGTACTCTGGGGCTACTTTCAATTTTACCTTTATTTTACCAGACAGGTCAATTAAGAACACATTCTTATTTACAATGATGGCCCAGCAAATTACATTGTGACACTCCAATTTATGATCTTGGGTAACATTTGAATATTACATTGGGAGTATTTGGTTATTTTTTTATCCCCTTCCTCAACGGAGCAGACTAAAGCCACAGGTGAAGCAATAACCTTACACAGCTCTGAGCTCTCCCACGCTTTGCAACTAAAACACTGTTCAATTTCCACCCCCCAAAAAACTCTAAATAATAAATCACCAAGAGATTGAAAAAAGAAATCTCTCAATCTCAACAATTATATAAATTTACAATGGACGTAAAGCTCTCTGAGAAATCTAACACCTGATGTTGGGGCTAAACGAAATACAATTCATATCGAATGCAATCAATCTGGCCACCATAAGAGAAGGGGGCTCGACGGTGCTGAAACGCGCCTGGCTCTAGGGGGTGGCTCGGGGGCGGGGTTGGGGGGTGTCCCAGGGGGGCTGTTAAGGGCCTGTATCACACTGAAGGAGGTCCAGTTCAAGGATAACGTGCTAAATGGGAGACAGATGCTGTCTGTGCTAGTGGCCTTTGAGTAGTCTACACAGGTACAGCAGGCTGAGAGGGCCTGCTCTGAAAACATTATTGATATTGTCACTGTTATTGTTATTGTCACTCTGTCACTGATGAGAAATGGGTTCAAGGCTGTCATGAGAGAATGTCCAGTTTCCTGAGTTTGTGTCCGTCTGTCATTGTGCATGTACAGTATGTGCAGGTCCGCTGTCTGGGATGACTTCAACATGAACTGACAGTAACATGTTGCTTCACAGTGTTCTTATTATTGTGGTGTTATTATTATAATACATTACATTAGTGTAATAACAGACATGATCATGGGGACTAGGCTTGGACCTGGTCTAGAGGCTGTTCTGGATATGGGGGCATGTTGTGTTCCAGACAGCATCTGACCTTGTTTTGGTGTGGTCTGGTATGGTCTGGGCTGTAAGGGATATCCAGCAGACAGCCAACCCAGCCTTTCCCCAGCCTCTCCCTGAAAGGATCGGATGGTGTTTATGAGCGGAAGGCCAAAGCCACAGAGTCCAACCTGCATAGAACTGCGTAACTTAACGTGTCATAGAGGGAGCATGCAGCGGAGTGCAGTCCACAGACCCTTCTTACTCTATAGCACTTTAGAGCATAATAATGAGGAAATAACCCTAGTGCTGGCCCGGCTCTGACCCTCCCTCCCTCCACTGTGGACCTTCTATCCATCTTCATCAGCCCTCTGCGATACGGTCCGTTCACAGCTCTACAGGATGTCAAACCTGAGACCCCGCCAAGCCAGGGAGTGGACCCCTCAGCTGTGTCACTGTCATTTACCCCTGGCGATAGGCCAGCGGGAGCAGGCAGATCAGGATGTGAACCTCGACAGAGCAGGGAGACACACGACTCAGACCTATGATGCTAATTTGCTACACATATGGTTTTCATATGGCTCACTGTTTCAGGCAGCAGCAACAGCCATAACTTAGTGATAGGAAGTTTATTTATTATTTATTTATGTACTTATCTGTCCATGCAACTAGATGGATGCATGCCAATGTAACCTCTTGTTAAATATATGGCCAGATATTTTTTCATGTTAAACAATGAAATCGAACTCCATCCGGTCGCTTCATTTTTCTAAACCTCAAGACAAATATGCTTAACAGTACATTTTTAGGGCCTTTAGTAACCAGTGTAAATATACACTTTTCCTACAGGGAAGAATGAGTTATTGCTTTTGGAGATTTAACTGGCAATTAAGGGCTTAATTATCCAAACCCTATTACACATTGTCACAACATGTCAGTCAGACTTTAGGCAAGCCAATATCACACAGGAGAGGTGGAGAATTTCAATGATGGTTATAGTTTAGTTGATGCCATGGGGCTTGGCACATTTAAAGGACAATTCCACCCCAAAACTTTATTTTGGTATTGTTGATATAGTCCCAAAATATTTTGCATGTCAGCAATCAAGTTTAAGATATATAACTTTCAAAATACATAAATACTGCCGGTATGATGCAAATATAGTGATTTAGGAACTGGCAGGTATAAGTCAGTGAGGCGACTGGGAGAGAACCGAGTCTGGGTAGGACCCTCGTTCTTCTCAAAGTGTTGACAGTACTCCGGAGATAGCGAATTGTAGTTAACAGCTGTTTAAACACAGTGATATTTTCTCTGTGGTCAATAAGAGAAAGCCCAATTAGGTAGTAAAACAGTGCAGTGCTAAAGTGCACGGTGAGTTTGCCAGAAAAGTAGCCTTGAGTCGATGTGGAGCCATTTGGCAAGGAAGGAGGCTGCCTGAGTTTCTGGGAGAAACAGGAGCTCTATGGGCAAGGCCCAAACACTGGTGTTCCTCACATTTATGGACAGACAGGGTTTATGATATGAGAAGTGTCAAATTTAGGTCACAACTCATGAGAAGGTGAAGGAGAATTTCTGAAATATATTACCCGTCACCTTTGCTCAGTGTACGTTCACAGTTAGGGCGCTGAAATTGGACGGCGCATTTTTCCGTAGTACAAAAATCCTGATTTGGGAGTCGGACTTTGTTCAACCTAGTTGCATGCTCATTTTTCAGGTTGCCTTTTTCTCCATTACATACACTCTGTTTGTTCATCTTGTCGTGAAAATATTTTGAGTGTTTCACCTTCATTCCCCCGAGCCATCCCCTGAAATACATACTCTGGAAGAGCAACCCGGGGCACCACCCCAGGGATTTCCCTGTGGCTCAAGCTAAAATGGCATCCTATTCCCTATATAGTTTACTACTTTTGACTAGTCTGAAATGACATTTGAAAAATGAAAATGGTATTGAAATGGCATTTCAGATGGAGGCCAGGTCTCTCAGGCTGTGGGCAGGGCAGGCAGCATCTCTTTTTGTGTGAGAGACTGAGTGAAAACTGCCCGTCTTCAGTCTGAAGAGCTGTGTGCCAGTATGAAAGTATTTTTAGCGGTGACGGTGAGGTAGCTACTAGTGTTTCACTTGTCTGGACAGTGTATGGTGGAGTAACAGCAGCACACTGTCTGTCTGTCTGTCAAAAGGCTTTGCCTCCAGGTAACCCCTCTACCTCCATGGTTTGGCAGTGGGAGGAAGGTAGGGAGGGGGGTGAGAGAGAGGTGGAGGGGAAGGAGGTAGAGGAGGCACATAATCAAAGGAAAACAGAAGTATCACTACTCCTCCACAACCCACCTGGATGACGGTCCAGTCGCTGAAAAAGAAGCTAAAAAAGCTAAACTTATTCAACGTTTATTTTAGCAGTAACCCGATTTTACTTACTTTATGTAATTTGTTATTCTTCCTCGTTTACGCTGTCCTGCCGCATGAATCGCTGGAGATTGTTTTCGGTGGCGTGTGTCCATCTGGTTTCCAAGTTCTTTCTGGATAATACTCTTACCACCTGTTCCATCTCCACATTAGTTTGGTCTACGACGCTTCACTTAGCTTAGCCTTAGCCCTATGTTGAGGAGAGTTTATCAAACCGCAATTTCACTGTAAAACACAGGGGCTGCACAAAATGGGTCCCCACAAAAACCTAATAGTGTTGGTGATTCATGTGTGAAACAAATGTCAGTTTTTTTTATCAAGAAGGAATCACAAATAAAGGAAGGAATTGGCAACACCCTGGGCCCTAGTTGAAGCCTGTAACACTCTGGGCCCTAGTTGAAGCCTGTGACTGAAACACTCTGGGCCCTAGTTGAAGCTTGTAACTGAGTCCCAGAGTTGTTGTTGGTCAGCTCACGAGGTCAGGAAAAACTCCTGGCCCTAATTATTCCATTGACACTCCCTTCACAACTCCTGGCATTCTGAACTGCCTCAACATCCTTTCAATTGTGGAAGACCATCACCTAAGTCAAGACCTGCCACTGCTAGAACCCTACAGTTGCTTTAGTTTTGTTATTAAGGCGTCTTTGAGATTCTCTTTGTAATGAAAAACGCTAAACAGAATAAAGTAGCATGATGCATGCAGACTCAGTGCGTTCTGTTCGTACTAGATTCACTAGTCCAATATCGAATTTCACACCGCTTTCTGTTCACATATGATGATGAACACTTATGTCATCAAAGCCAAACAGTCCGACCAGTCTCTCCCCTGGAATCCAGCCTCTCTCAAGGTTTCAAGTTCGTTCGGAGAGCATTAACGTTCAGGTGATGGTGAATCTGCTATTAGCGGATCAAAGCTAGATTTACTTCCTGGTCATCAGTTTCAACAATTAAGGCTCCAAAGTACTACTAAGTACAGTGGAAAGTGTCATTTCCAGCTCCTGCAGGAGTCAAGAGAAATGGTGAAAGGAGAGTAATGCAACGTTTTGCGGCTCCTTCCTTGTCTATGGTTGCGTTTCAAATGGCACCCTGCGGGCCCTGGTCAAAAGTAGTGCACTCGGAAAGTATTCAGACCCCTTCCCTTTCTCCATATTTTGTTACAGCCTTTTCCTCAATCTACACACAATAACCCATTATGACAAAGTGAAAACAAGTTTTTAATAATTTTTGCAAACGCTGCAAAAACCAAGCCATGAGGTTGAAGGAATTGTCCATAGAGCTCCGAGACAGATCTGGGGAAGGGTATCAAAAAATGTCTGCAGCGTTGAATGTCCCCAAGAACACATTGGCCTCCATTCTCAAATGGAAGAAGTTTGGAACCACCAAGAATCTTCCTAGAGCTGGCCGCAAGGCCAAACTGAACAATCAGGGGAGAAGGGCCTTGGCCAGGGAGGTGACCAAGAACCTGATGGTCACTCTGACAGAGCTCCAGAGTTTCTCTGTGGAGATAGAACTTTCCAGAAGGACAACCATCCTTGCAGCACTCCGCAAATCAGGCCTTTATGGTGGAGTGACCAGACAGAAGGCACTCCTCTGTAAAAAGCATATGAGAGCCCACTTGGAGTTTGCCAAAAGGCACCTAAAGGACTCTCAGACCAGGAGAAACAAGATTCTCTGGTCTGATGAAACCAAGATTGAACTCTTTTTCCTGAATGCCAAGCGTCATGTCTGGAGGAAACCTGGCACTATCCGTACGGTGAAGCATGCTGTGAGGATGTTTTTCAGCGGCAGGGACTGGGAGACTAGTCAGGGTTGAGGGGAAAAATGAACGGAGCCAAGTACAGAGAGATACTTGATGAAAACCTGCTCCAGAGCGCTCAGGACCTCAGACTGGGGCAAAGGTTCACCTTCCAACAGGACAACAACGCTAAGCACACAGCCAAGTCAACGGAGGAGCGGCTTCTGGACAAGTCTCTTAATGTCCTTGAGTGGCCCAGCCCAGAGCCCGGACTTGAACCCAATCGAACATCTCTGGAGAGACCTGAAAATAGCTGTGCAGCGACGCTCCCCATCCAACCTGACAGAGCTTGAGAGGGTTTGTAGAGAAGAATGGGAGAAACTCCCCAAATACAGGTGTGCCAAGCTTGTAGCATCATACCCAAGAAGACTCGAGGCTGTAATCACTGCCAAAGGTGCTTCAGCAAAGTACTAAGTAAAGGGTTTGAATACTTATGTAAATGGTATATTGCTGTAAATTAGCAAAAATGTCTAACGACCGGTTTTTGCTTTTTTATTATGGGGTATTGTGATGAGGGAAAAAAACTATTCATTACATTTTAGGATAAGGCTGTAACGTAACAACATTTAAGGGGTCTGAATACTTTCCGAATGCACTGTATAGGGAATACGGTGCCATTTGGGACGGACCCTACCTCCTACACTCTTCCGGATGAAACCCTAGTAGGATTGAGGTGTTCAGAGTCCTCTGGTAGTCAAGTAAAGCCCTAGTGGAAATATTAAATGTTTTTACCATGATAGGGGCCATATTTAGAGTACTTCAGAGAGGAAGCACAGCACTATATTATCTACTATAGACCTTTGAGGTAGATTCCATGAACCTGGAGAATGTGCTGATATTATTCAAACTAATCCTTCATATTTCTCGGGTGGAATGTTTTTTTTTCCTTCAAGCTTGTAGGTGGGGGCAAGCAAATGCATACCGTTAAGATAAAATCCCTTCGTAGATGTCCACAAGAGGGTGACATATTACAGCCAATGGCTAAAAACACTGACTCCTTGTACGTCTGTGAACGTTATTGCGGAGCAGTCAAAAAAAGAGAAATAAATGTGCATTGTAGATATATCATAAAGTTTTAAAATAGTATAGTGCCTTGGCAAAGGTAGGTTGGATAAATACAATCTGAGAGAGTAGTTTGTTGAGTGGAATCCTCACCTCAATTTCTTTTCCATTTTACTTGCTAAGCCGTATGCAAATCAGTATTCATCTAAGCAATTATACGAAAATAAAAGGCTAATGCATTATGTCCCCAAGTATCACTTAAGCCAGAACAACCATCTCTCCTTGGCCCAAGTATGCAGTGCTGAAACTAAATTGGCCTGGATGGTGAACCATGAGCTATTGATATATCACTTACACTTATGAAGTGTCTCTTCCTCAAGCTGGCCTCTCCAGCAGGAATAACTAAGTCAATTTAATAGACTCCTTAATTGTTTTCAGCCCTGTATTAATCTGGGCCAGGGCCATGGGCGATGTCCCAAATGGCAGCTTCTTTTGACCAGAGCCCTATGGTCCCTGGATAAAAGTAGTGCACTAAAAAGGGAATAGGGTGCCATTTGGGCCATAGCCCATGTTTTCCTATTGTCATGCATTCCTAATGAGCTGGTCTCACAAGTCATCGCTCGCCCCTCTGGCCAGACTTGTCTAAGTTTGATTAATACACTTTGAAATCATCCCTCTATTTAGCTCAACTTTGGCTCAGAGAATGAGATGATTCGTGGAAGGAAAATATGTGGAGTTGTGAAGCACTGAATGCACTGTTATAGCCTGACTAAATATCTACAGTACTGCAGCTAGAGCAAGGAGTTATGAGCTACAAAATAATATACTCCAGCATGTAATAGTGGAACAATGGATTATTAGCAAAGGGTTCCATTCCATTCATGTAAAAGTAAAGAGAACCCCCTCAACATTATATTTTAGAATTTGTTTGTACTGTAACATTCATGTTGCCATGGAGAAGGTTCCAAATGCATTGTCATCATTTCAGACAGTTCACACCTTTTGTGTGGTCATGGTTATAGCTAAAAATTACAAAGATGAATATAAAATATGTCATGCATAAAATGATTTAATAGGGAGCATAATCTGAGATGCACAGGAAAAGATATGCAGCCACTAGGAGAAGAAGTGGATTGAAGTCATATACTTTAGTATGAGTGCAACTGGTACGAGAGTAAAGGACTCTGGGAAGTCGCTTCATGAGAGGACCATAGAGTGTCGAGAGAATGGCTACCTTCTCTCTGGCAAGAAGATTGGGACAGGTGCTTTCTCCAAGGTCTACCTGGGGTACGCTACCCCAAATAAGATCAGTAAGAACTACAAGCTGGCCAATGACCTGAGGAGCAAGAACCACAATATGGTAAAGTACTGTTTTTCTGCCACATTTTTACCATGGTAAATCATTTTTAAAAACTTCATTTAATGTGCATAACATAAACACTTTTTTTTATATCCGGACCTTATATTTGCTGGACATGTTTTATAATAACAGTATCTAGCTAAGACTAGCACTGCAGTGACACTTTAATAACAACCTTGCTGTAATTTTTGTGAACTGTGTGGATGAGGACGTTCACCCATACAACCATAAATTGTTCAGGTGGCTATCAAAATCATCTCTATCAACGAGGCTCCCCTAGAATACTCCAAGAAATTCCTACACAGAGAGATATATGCTCTGAACGCTACGTACAGACACCCAGGGGTGGTGAGTGTTGTTAGAGTACAAACACCACACTTCAGATTGATATACAGTACCAGTCAAAAGTGTGGACTCACCTACTCATTCAAGTGTTTTTCTTTATATTTTCTACATTGTAGAATAACAGTGAAGACATCAAACCTATGAAATAACACATATGGAATAATGTAGTAACCAAAAAAGTGTTAAACAAATCTAAATATATTTTATATTTGAGATTCTTCAAAGTAGCCACTCTTTGCCTTGATGACATTTTTGCACACTCCTGGCATTCTCTCAACCAGCTTCATGAAGTAGTCACCTGGAATGCATGTCAATTAACAGGTGGGCCTTGTTAATTTGGGGGAATTTCTTTCCTTCTTAATGCGTTTGAGCCAATCAGTTGTGTTATGACAAGGTAGGGGTGGTAAACAGAAGATAGCCCTATTTGGTAAAATACAAATCCATATTATGGCAAGAACAGCTCAAATAAGCAAAGAGAAAAGACAGTCCATCATTACATTAAGACATGAAGGTCAATCAATGCAGAACATTTCAAGAACTTTTAACGTTTCTTTAAGTGCAGTTGGAAAAAACATAAAGTGCTATGATTAAACTGGCTCTCATGAGGACCCCCACAGGAGAGGAGGACCCGGAGTTACCTCTGCTGCAGAGGACAAGTTCATTAGAGTTGCCAGCCTCAGAAATTGCAGCCCAAATAAATGCTTCACAGAGTTCAAGTAGCAGACAAATCTCAACATCACTTGTTCAGAGGAGATGGTGGGAATCAGGCCTTCATGGTCGAATTGCTGCAAAGAAACCACTACTAAAGGACACCAATATGAAGAAGAGACTTGCTTGGGCCAAGAAACACGACCAATGGACATTAGACCGGTGGAAATCTGTCCTTTGGTCTGATGAATCCAAATGTGAGATTTTTGGTTCCAACTGCTGTGTCTTTGTGAAACACAGAGTAGGTGAACAGATGATCTCTGCATGTGTGGTTCCCACTGTGAAGCATGGAGGAGGAGGTGTGATGGTGTTTTACTGGTGACAATGTCTTTGATTTATTTAGAATTCAAGGCACACTTAACCAGCATGGCTACCACAGCATTCTGCAGCGATGCGCCATCCTATCTGGTTTGTGCTTAGTGGGACAATCATTTGTTTTTCAACAGGACAATAACCCAACACATCTCCAGGCTGTGTAAGGGCTATTTGACCAAGAAGGAGAGTGATGGAGTGCTGCATCAGATGACCTGGCCTCCACAATCACCCGACCTCAACCCAATTGAGATGGTTTGGGATTAGTTGGACCGCAGAGTGAAGGAAAAGCAGCCAACAAGTGCTCAGCAAATGTGGGTACTCCTTCAAGACTGTTGGAAAAGCATTCCAGCTGAAGCTGGTTGAGAGAATGCCAAGAGTGTGCAAAGCTGTCATCAAGGCAAAGGGTGGCTACTTTGAAGAATCTCAAATATAAAATATATTTTGATTTGTTTAGCACTTATTCGGTTACTACATGATTTCATGTGTTATTTCATAGTGTTGATGTCTTCATTATTATTATTCTACAATGTAGAAAATAGTAAAAATAAAGAAAAACCCTTGAATGAGTAGGTGTGTCCAAACTTTTGACTGGTACTGTACACTACCATTCAAAAGTGTGGGGTCACTTAGAAATGGCCTTGCTAAAACAAATTGTCCATTAAAATAACATCAAATTGATCAGAAATACAGTGTAGACATTATTAATGTTGTAAATGACTATTGTAGCTGGAAACGGAAGATTTTTAATGGAACATCTACATAGGTGTACAGAGGCCCATTATCAGCAACCATCACTCCTGTGTTCCAGTGGCACGTTGTGTTAGCTAATCCAAGTTTATCATTTTAAAAGGATAATTGATCATTAGAAAACCCTTTTGCAATTATGTTAGTACAGCTGAAAACAGTTGTCCTGATTTAAAGAAGTAATAAAACTGACCGTCTTTAGACTAGTAGAGTATCTCCATTGAACATGCCTTTAGTCCAGGAATAGGCCAAATCTGGCTCCGGGAATCTGGCCCTTAGACACCTAAATGGTTTTGCAGGAAAGTTTTGATGTGATGTTAAGCATGCACCTGCATCCAAAGTGTGTACCATAGAAATAGAATCATTAGGTAAATAGATTATATTTATGTGGTGGGTACTCTACTTTTGAACAGGTCCAGTTGTATGACATGTTCCGTTCACTGAAGCGGTTCTATCTGATTCTGGAGCTGGCTCTGAGCGGAGACCTTTTAGAACACATCAACGCCGTGTCCCATAGCAAGGGCAGCCCGGGCCTCAGTGAAGAGGAGGCTCGGAGGCTCTTCAAACAGATAGTCAACGCTGTCATGCACTGTCACAACAACCACATAGTACACAGGTAACACCTCACTGTCTGTCACAACAACCACATAGTACACAGGTAACACCTCACTGTCTGTCACAACAACCACATAGTACACAGGTAACACCTCACTGTCTGTCATAACAACCACATAGTACACAGGCAACACCTCACTGTCTGTCACAACAACCACATAGTACACAGGTAACACCTCACTGTCTGTCACAACAACCACATAGTACACAGGTAACACCTCACTGTCTGTCACAACAACCACATAGTACACAGGTAACACCTCACTGTCTGTCACAACAACCACATAGTACACAGGTAACACCTCACTGTCTGTCACAACAACCACATAGTACACAGGTAACACCTCACTGTCTGTCACAACCACATAGTACACAGGTAACACCTCACTGTCTGTCACAACAACCACATAGTACACAGGTAACACCTCACTGTCTGGCACAACAACCACATAGTACACAGGTAACACCTCACTGTCTGTCACAACAACCACATAGTACACAGGTAACACCTCACTGTCTGTCACAACAACCACATAGTACACAGGTAACACCTCACTGTCTGGCACAACAACCACATAGTACACAGGTAACACCTCACTGTCTGGCACAACAACCACATAGTACACAGGTAACACCTCACTGTCTGTCACAACAACCACATAGTACACAGGTAACACCTCACTGTCTGTCATAACAACCACATAGTACACAGGTAACACCTCACTGTCTGTCACAACAACCACATAGTACACAGGTAACACCTCACTGTCTGTCATAACAACCACATAGTACACAGGTAACACCTCACTGTCTGTCATAACAACCACATAGTACACAGGTAACACCTCACTGTCTGTCACAACAACCACATAGTACACAGGTAACACCTCACTGTCTGTCACAACAACCACATAGTACACAGGTAACACCTCACTGTCTGTCACAACAACCACATAGTACACAGGTAACACCTCACTGTCTGTCATAACAACCACATAGTACACAGGCAACACCTCACTGTCTGTCACAACAACCATATAGTACACAGGTAACACCTCACTGTCTGTCACAACAACCACATAGTACACAGGTAACACCTCACTGTCTGTCATAACAACCACATAGTACACAGGTAACACCTCACTGTCTGTCACAACAACCACATAGTACACAGGTAACACCTCACTGTCTGTCATAACAACCACATAGTACACAGGCAACACCTCACTGTCTGTCACAACAACCACATAGTACACAGGTAACACCTCACTGTCTGTCACAACAACCACATAGTACACAGGTAACACCTCACTGTCTGTCACAACAACCACATAGTACACAGGTAACACCTCACTGTCTGTCACAACAACCACATAGTACACAGGTAACACCTCACTGTCTGTCACAACAACCACATAGTACACAGGTAACACCTCACTGTCTGTCACAACAACCACATAGTACACAGGTAACACCTCACTGTCTGTCACAACAACCACATAGTACACAGGTAACACCTCACTGTCTGTCACAACAACCACATAGTACACAGGTAACACCTCACTGTCTGTCACAACAACCACATAGTACACAGGTAACACCTCACTGTCTGTCACAACAACCACATAGTACACAGGTAACACCTCACTGTCTGTCACAACAACCACATAGTACACAGGTAACACCTCACTGTCTGTCACAACAACCACATAGTACACAGGTAACACCTCACTGTCTGTCACAACAACCACATAGTACACAGGTAACACCTCACTGTCTGTCACAACAACCACATAGTACACAGGTAACACCTCACTGTCTGTCACAACAACCACATAGTACACAGGTAACACCTCACTGTCTGCCATCAACAACCACATAGTACACAGGTAACACCTCACTGTCTGTCACAACAACCACATAGTACACAGGTAACACCTCACTGTCTGTCACAACAACCACATAGTACACAGGTAACACCTCACTGTCTGTCACAACAACCACATAGTACACAGGTAACACCTCACTGTCTGTCACAACAACCACATAGTACACAGGTAACACATAACTTTTGTTCCTGCAACCATGTCATTCTATATCTGCACCAATCACAGGTAATGTTGAGTAAAACCACAACAACCACATAGTGCATGACTGCTACAATCACATATCGTAGTTTACAGGTAATACCACAGCAACCAAACACAGGTCACCAAGCACTGTTGCGCCTGACACACCCACAATAGTCACAAGTAATGTCTATGTGTTGCATTCACCATGACGATGTCCTTTTCAGGGACCTGAAATGTGAAAACATACTGTTGGACGAGCAAGGATTTGTGAAATTGACTGGTAAAATAACCATGAACTCCAATAACCACCTCACCAGACAGGTTTTTAAATCCAGCCTATGGTAAAACCATGTGCATCCCTGACTCTGTGTGTGCGTGCTGTGCCTGGCAGACTTTGGCTTTGCCAACCACTACACAGACAGGAGTGCTCTGATGAACACCTTCTGTGGTTCCGTGGCCTACACTGCCCCAGAGATCCTACTGTCTCGCAAATACAACGGAGAACAAGCTGACCTGTGGAGCCTGTGAGTCATCAGACACACATTCCGTCCAAAATGGCACCCTATTCCCTATTTAGTGCTCTACTTTTGACCATGGGCCCTGGTATAAAGTAGTGCACTATATAGATTAGGGAGTCATTTGGGACACAGCCTCGACACAAGTCTCACACTTCGTTAAATAGCTATACTTCCCATTGGTCCCAGTGCACCTGCATACTAGTTGCTTACTGTATATACTGACAGTCATGTTATCAATAAATCACACTGTCAAGGGGGCATCACATATCCCAACTGTGTTAGTTTTGAATACAACTGTGTCTTCTGCTTACTGGAAGTTAGTTGGCTGTGTCTCTCCTCTCCAGAGGGGTGATTCTGTATGCCATGGTCACAGGGAAGCTTCCCTACCATGAGAAGCACCCACGCAAACTGGTCCAACTCATCAGGAAAGAGCTGCCGTTCCACCACCCAGTTTCTTCAGGTATTCTGCCAGCAATAAACAGGGGCCATAGTCATAAAGCATCTCAGAGTAGGAGTGCTGATCTAGGATCAGGTCCCCAGTCTATGCAATCTTATTATTTAAAGATTTAGAAAACACGACTGATCCGAGAACAGCACTCCCACTTTGAGATGTTTTGTGGATACGGGCCCTGGTCTGAAAAATGTGTTTAAAAAATATATATAACACTGTTTGCCTTGGAAAGACAGCGTACCCAAATGCATTCCAGCCCAGTTTCCAAAAAAGAAATGCCTTCATCAATATCTGAAATTAGCATCTGTATGATTATTATAGAACGATAGTGATATAAAGTGGATTTTTTTTGGGGGGTGGTGCCTGTCTTTACTTGTTGACGTGTATTAATTTAAAGTCAATTAAAATACTTTTGACATAAAAAGCTCCAGTCCTAATGTTCCCCGGCTGTCTGTGCCCCTCCAGGCTGCCAGGACCTGATTAAGAAGCTGTTAGAGTGGCAGCCCACCGCCCGCCTGCCCCTGGACCAGGTCAACACACACCAGTGGATGATGCCATCCATGACCGGCCTACTCTACAAGCTGCGTGCCACCAGGAGCGACATCACCCACAAGAACAAAGCCCTGGACAAGAAGCTTAAAGACGGTGAGATGTTCCCTCTGTCACTCCATAAATGGTGCCCTATTTTCTATATACAGTGGCAAGAAAAAGTACATGAACCCTTTGGAATTACCTGGACTTCTGCATAAATTGGTCATAACATTTTATCTGATCTTCATCTAAGTCACAACAATAGACGGTCTGCTTAAACTAATAACACAGAAACAACCATATGTTTTCACATTTTTATTGAACACACTGTGTAAACATTCACAGTGCAGGGTGGAACCCTTGGATTTAATAACTGGTTGACCCTCCTTTGGCAGTAATAACCTCAACCAAACGTTTTCTGTAGTTGCGGATCAGACCTGCACAACGGTCGGGAGGAATTTTGGACCATTCCTCTTTACAAAACTGTTTCAGTTCAGCAATATTCTTGTAATGTCTGGTGTGAACCGCTCTCTTGAGGTCATGCCACAGCATCTGAATCGGGTTGAAGTCAGGACACTGACTGGGCCACTCCAGAAGGCGTATTTTCTTCTGTTGAAGATTTACTTCTGTGTTTTCGGTCGTTGTCCTGTTGCATCACCCAACTTCTGTTGAGCTTCAATTGGCAGACAGATAGCCTTACATTCTCCTGCAAAATGCCTTGATAAACTGGGGAATTCATTTTTCCGTCGATGATAGCAAGCTGTCCAGGCCCTGAGGCAGCAAAGCAGCTCCAAACCATGATGCTCCCTCCAACATACTTTACAGTTGGAGTGAGGTTTTGATGTTGGTGTGCTGTGCCTTTTTTTCTCCACGCAGTGTTATGTGTTCCTTCCCAACGACTCAACTTTAGTTTCATCTGTCCACAGAATATTTTGAGTAGTGCTGTGGAACATCCAGATGCTCTTTTGCAAACTTCAGATGTGTAGCAATGCTTTTTAGACAGCAGTGGCTCCTTCCGTGGTTTCCTCCCATGAACACCATTCTTGTTTAGTGTTTTACGTATCATAGACTCGTCAACAGAGATGTTAGCATGTTCCAGAGATTTCGAAGTCTTAAGCTGACACTCTAGGATTCTTCTTAACCTCATTGAGCATTCTGCGCTGTGATCATGCAGTCATCTTTGCAGGACGGCCACTCCTAGGGAGAGTAGCAACAGTGTGGAACTTTCTCCATTTATAGACAATTTGTCTTACCGTGAACTGATGAATATCAAGGCTTTTAGAGAAACTTTTGTAACCCTTTTTAGCTTTATGCAAGTCAACAATTCTTAATCTTGGGCCTTCTGAGAACTCTTTTGTTCGAGGCATGGTTCACATCAGGCAATGCTTCTTCTGAATAGCAAACTCAAATTTTGTGAGTTTTTTATAGGGCAAGGCAGCTCTAACCAACATCTACAATCTCACCTCAATGATTGTACTCCCGGTTAGCTGACTCCTGACTCCAATTAGCTTTTGGAGAAGTCATTAGCCTAGGGGTTCACATACTTTATCCAAAAATACAATCATGTTTGTGTTATTAGTTTAAGCAGGCTGTGTGCCTGTTGTTGTGACTTAGATGAAGATCAGATCTAATTTTAGGACCAGTTTATGCAGAAATCCAGATAATGCCAAAGGATTCACATACTTTTCTTGCCACTGTAGTGCACTACTTCCCTATGGCCTCTGGTCAAAAGTAGTGCACTATATAGGGTGCCATTTGGAATGGACTCTTAGTCTGGCTCTTTCAAGCAAGTTAACTCCATAATTATTTTAGATGGCATGACATTTTTGTAAATTACTGTTATACATCATGTAAGGTAGATATCTAGCAGTATGTGAAATACTACTACGGTTCTTTGTCTATAGAAACCAGCTTCAGCAGGTAGCCTAGCGGTTAAGAACATGGGCCAGTAACCGAAATGTCCCTGGTTTGAATCCCCGAGCGGACTAGGTGAAACATCTGTCACTGTGCCCTTGAGCAAGGCACTCAACCCTAATTGCTCCTGTAAATCACTCTGGATAAGAGAGTCTTCTAAATGAGGGCTTGGCAAACTCGGTCCTGGGGCACGCCTTGGGTGCACGTTTTGGTCAAATAAGCAACTCATCATCATCAAGCTTTGATTATTTGAATCAGCTGAGTAGTGTTAGAACAAAATGTGTACAGGGGCCCCGGACAGAGTTCTGGAAACCCTTTTCTACAAGACTAAAATGTTATAAACTCAGTCTACCTGGCATGTTGAAATACAGAGCCGACTGGATGTGTTATAAACTCAGTCTACCTGGCATGTTGAAATACAGAGTCGACTGGATGTGTTATAAACTCAGTCTACCTGGCATGTTGAAATACAGAGTCGACTGGATGTGTTATAAACTCAGTCTACCTGGCATGTTGAAATACAGAGCCGACTGGATGTGTTATAAACTCAGTCTACCTGGCATGTTGAAATACAGAGCCGACTGGATGTGTTATAAACTCAGTCTACCTGGCATGTTGAAATACAGAGCCGACTGGATGTGTTATAAACTCAGTCTACCTGGCATGTTGAAATACAGAGTCGACTGGATGTGTTATAAACTCAGTCTACCTGGCATGTTGAAATACAGAGTCGACTGGATGTGTTATAAACTCAGTCTACCTGGCATGTTGAAATACAGAGCCGACTGGATGTGTTATAAACTCAGTCTACCTGGCATGTTGAAATACAGAGTCGACTGGATGTGTTATAAACTCAGTCTACCTGGCATGTTGAAATACAGAGTCGACTGGATGTGTTATAAACTCAGTCTACCTGGCATGTTGAAATACAGAGTCGACTGGATGTGTTATAAACTCAGTCTACCTGGCATGTTGAAATACAGAGTCGACTGGATGCGTAACAGGCCACTCGGGCCCTGGCACCCCCACCCGTTCATCCTTCAGACACACCAGCCTGCCCGAGAGGCCCCAGCGAACTGTAGTGGCCCCCCACTACCGCCCCGGGGCCAGCAGCGCAGGCTGCCATCGCCGTGAACCGCCACAGGAGAAGAGAGAGGAGCCGCCCTGCCCCAAGCCCCCCTTGGTGTCCCCCTGTCGGCTCCTGATGAGACCCACCCAAAGCCAGAGCACCAACACCAACCGTCTCTTTGTGACCCGGCCCCGGCCGCCCTTCGCCCCAAAGCCCTTCCACAACCTCCCCAACTTCCGGAAGCCTGGCTCCAGGCAGCTGCATAGCCCCTCAGGCAAGCGGACAGCAGCACCCCCAACCACCTTCTGAGGTGTTCTACTCCTCAGTACTAGCCGAGGGGGCTGCTAACCATGGACCTCTTCCATGGGCTCAATCAAGTGTGACAGAAACATTTTGGGATTCGTACAGAAAACAAAATCAAGGACATACTCCTTTCGTTAAAAATAAAAGTACATTATTTTAATCGATTTAAGACTTTGTGGTGTGAAATTACATGGTGTGAAAATACAACTGGTTTCAGATTGCACACAGTCCTTCCGAGTCCTGATTTCATGCTGTTTGTTGTTGTGATGTCAAGAATGTTCTGTTAAATTTGAGTTAGCAGTTGGTTCCATTGTTCATAAGATGGTTGACCAGTTTAAATGTAGAGAAGACCACCTTGCTACATCATCCTCACTATGCCAGCACACTGCTGGGACTTGTCTGGATTTAACAGATCTTCCTGGTCCTTCTCCAACTGCTCCTGCTCCTTGGCATCCATGTCTTTGAGCTTCACCTCCACGTCCTCAGGAATCTCCACCTCCAACAGGTTCTCCATGCCTGGCTCTGGCTCGTCCCCGATCAGCACCTGGCAGAGACATGTGCATACACACACACACTTTTTTTTTAAGTGTCTTGACCCCAACTCTCAGTCGAATGCTGCCTTGGCTTCAAGATCTTCCTATCCAGTATTTTGGCTACTTTCAGTGAAAAACAGAGGCCAAAATATTCCAATGACATCCTCAACATTACCGCAGACTGTAATTGACAACGAATTAGCCCAAGAAATGTCAGAACGGCATCGGGACAAGCTCCAAACAACTGAAAAAAAACTTATTGGAAATAAATAGTTTTTCTTAAAGTAATATGATAAAACGTTACAGCCTTGTAATCCACAAAATTCAGCATAAAAAGCCCATTAGTCTTGGATAAATATCACGCTCGGATTTCAACTCGCTAGATTTGGATGTTTTATGACAGTGATTAAAACTGGCTGGGTAGCTAAAGACTGAACTTGTGCCTCTGGACCACAGTTCAAAAGGGATCTCCGAGCTGTTATGGAGTGTATCAGGGTTTTATTTTTATGCGAGACCGAGTGACATCTTTTCCACTCGGTCGTTCCCCACTACAAGACTGCCACCGCAGAGCAGGCACTAGGCAGGAACGGAACAGTGGAAGCTTTTTCCAGCCAATCAGAACATCCTGCTTGTGTCCCAAATGGCATCCTATTCCCTATATAGTGTGCTACTTTTGGCCAGGGCCTATAGGACCCAATATTATGTAGGGAATAGGGTGCCATTTGGAACGTGGACTCTGTTTTCTTAAACCTGCCGATGCTGTAAATTTCAGCACTCAGAGTACTGAGATGTCATGAGATTCATTGGCGTCATAGACTGGGTTGTCTTACCAAGCACAATAAGAAGTCATGAAAAGAAAATAGTTGTTCTTCCTGAATGTAACGGTTACCAAGGTGCAACGGAGGGTAAACGCAAGTAAACGCAGTTCACTCACTTATTTCTTTCTCTCAACAGTTTACCCACCTTTTGCTGAAAAATGCATTTAAAGTATAGTAAGCGTTACCTTTTTCACTGCGACCGGCGATCAGAGTAATACCCACCTTTTTCTTCTACCACTACATAACTGCCAAGACGACAGCTGGGAAACCCCAGCTCTGGACTGGGTTGTGAATGACACACACACACACATCCCCAGCAGCTCACCATGAGGTTGCTCTGTATTGATTTACTATGGTAAACCATAGGTATGTTTTTGTACCTTAGTACAAACAAATGTATGTAAGTTATATTCATAGTTTACCTGTATGAGCTTCTCACAAGCAGCGGCCACGTGAAGTTCCTTTTCCCAGTTGTGGAACTCCCTCATGATGGCGTAGACGTTCCTGGCCTTCAGAATCTGCCTACCTACTTTGGTAGCTGTCAACTGGGTGCAAAAGAGACACACGTAAAGATATGAGTATTTCCAGCAAGCAAACTGTTTTTTTTCGCTGTTAAAAGCAGTTTGGATTATACAGAGAAACAAAGCTTTACTGGTTCAGTGACACAGATGGTTGTGTGTTGGTGGAAGCATGGCATTGACTCCAGGTGACACAAACCAGTATCATGGTCTCAATGAGCATCTTGCGAATGTCAGGATCCTCCTCTCTTTCCTTGTCCTCTGGTAAGTACTGGAGGTCGACGGGTAACCCTTCATTGAATAAGAACAAAGAACCATCAATAGTACTAGGCTTAATTTTCAATGCAGATATCTTCAAGTGCAGTAGCAATATAGTGTCTTCGGAAAGTATTCAGACCCCTTTACTTTTTCCACATTGTTACATTACAGCCTTATTGTAAAATTTATTAAATAAAAATCCTCAATCTACACACAATAACACAATGTCAAAGCGAAAACAGTTTAGAAATACCTTCTTTACATAAGTATTCAGACCCTGGGCCAAAATTGAGCTCAGGTGCATCCTGTTTCCATTGATCATCCTTGATGTTTCTACAACTTGGACTCCACCTGTGGTAAATTTAATTTATTGGTCATGAATTGGAAAGCCACACACCTGTCTATATAAGGTCCCACAGTTGACAGTGCATGTCAGAACAAAAACCAAGCCATGAGGTTGAAGGAATTGTCCGTAGAGCTCTGAGACAGGATTGTGTCGAGGCACAGATCTGGGGAAGGGTACTAAAAAATGTCTGCAGCATTGAAGGTCCCCAAGAACACAGTGGCCTCCATCATTCTTAAATGGAAGAAGTTTGGAACCACCAAGACTCTTCCTAGAGCTGGCCGCCCGACCAAACTGAGCAATCGGGGGAGAAGGGCCTTGGTCAGGGAGGACAACGACCCTAAGCCCACATCCAAGACAACGCAGGAGTGACTTCGGGACAAGTTTCTGAATGTCCTTTAGTGGCCCAGCAAGAGCCCGGACTTGAACCCGATCAAACATCTCTGGAAGGACCTGAAAATAGCTGTGCAGCAACACTCCCCATCCAACCTGACAGAGCTTAAGAGGATCTGCAGAGAAGAATGGGAGAAACTCCCCAAATACAGGTATGCCAAGCTTGTAGCGTCATACCAAAGACTCAATTCTGTAATCGCTGCCAAAGGTGCTTCAACAAAGTACTGAGTAAAGAGTCTGAATACTTAACTGTGATATTTCAGTTTATTTCTAACACATTTGCTGTCATTATGGGGTATTGTGTGTAGACTGAGGAATAAAAACAATTTAATCCATTTTAGGAGGCTGTAGCGTAACAAAATGTGGAAAAGTCAAGGGGCCTGAATACTTTCAGAAGGCACTGTATCTATGTTTAGCTAGCTAATAAATACCACACACACACAGTATGTATTATGTTGTTTACACTACTGAGTGTGGGCCTTGTGACGCCCACAATCTCTAGGAGCTTGGCTCTTGTCGGGCATCTCAGGCTGCTTAGCCTACTTTAAAGACTGGTTAACATTAGTATGTTCCACAAGAGTGAAACATAACAGATTTCTAACTATTTTATGTGTTCACTGCCTTTGAACCGACGCTGAGTACAGCACAAATTCACAACTTCCTTGGAAGGATCTTCAACGGTTTCCATTTGGGGCCCCTCTAATCTGAAGTTAGCCTGATGCGAATTGTGTCTACTCATAATACAAAATAAAATAGGGTGGTGCCCTGAAATTCCACCTGTCATCTGCACAGAACAAACATACTGTCCCCTATGGATGAGAGGGCCACTGCAGCAGACATGGTCATGTCCCAGACACACAGTCCTTTTAAAAAATCCTTCTGTGTTTTGTTTTTCAGAGACAACAGGGAGATAGAGTAGGGGCCGGTAGGTGCTTGGATTTGTACCCACGCTGGTGGTGGGGGTCATATGTGCCGAGGGCGGGGGGGGTTAAACCGCAAGGTCACTCAGACAGGAACAATGATTTACCTTCATTCTCCTCGTCAGACAGTTCCTCAGGCCCTGCGAGAGGCAGCAACAGGAAAGGCAGAATGTCCACCGCATCACTCAGCAACCACTCATGATGAGCTGGGAAAAAAAGATAAAAAGTTTGGAGTATGCAATTGAGATCTTCCCATTGATTACAAGGTAAAAGCTCTACATATCTAGAGCATTTATCGGAAATGAATCCTACTCAATTCAACACAAAACAGGCATGAACTATGAAGGTTAAAACTGACTGTCGTACAGCTATTATGTGTGTCTTCCTCCCCTACCATGATCAAAGCAACAATTTCTCAGAGTGCCAATGACTCCCCCTCGTCTGATTGTTGAGGCCTGGTATTGGGTGTAGGGAAGGAGCCTCTGAACTACACACCTGTGGAACATCAACAAAACACACACACACAGTGAGTGAGTGGTCTTCCATAGGCAACATGCTGGATGATCAGCAAAAGAAAGAAAGCACTTTTTATGGGGCAGAAAAAGAAGGCACCAGGGCCCATATGCATTAAGCGTCTCAGAAAAGGAGTGTTGCTGATCTACAATCAGTTTATCTTCTAAATCATAATTGACACTGAATACAGGACTGGTTTTACAGCTCTTCAGGCCTGTATAGCATTGGTATTACTGGATTATGAGAGAAGTCAAAGACATGGCCTAGCCCTGGATCTCATGAGCTAACCACCCAGCCACTGACCTCTCCTTATCCAGGATAAAGTGTCTGGTCTCGGGCAGCTGTGTGAGGTTGGAGAGGAGGGGGCCCAGGTAATGGAGCGATGCCTGATTGTTGTAGCCCTCAGTGCAGAAGATGTCCACTATCTGCGCCAAACCTATCTCCTGCTCCTGCATAGCCTTAAACACCTCTTTACACGTCTTCACGTGCCGCGACAGGTTAGTGAGGATCGTACAGATACGGTCCGCAAACATAAATTCTGGGTCCAGGAGGTTTTTAAACAACATAGGGAGGAAGTCCGAGTCTTTGATCAGCGATTGGTGCATGGTCTCATCAGCCGAGAGGTTGATGAGAGAGTGGTAACAGTCTTTGACGATAGCGATGGAGGGGTCGGTAGTAAGGGTCACCAAGGCTTTAAGGAAGTCAGGTTTTGTCTGTAGGTAGCGACAGCCATCCCTGTTGCCAGAGAGGCCCAGGATGTACTCCGTAGCCTGGCCCTTGACGTCTGGCCTGGTGTCCAGTGTGAGGAAGGACAGCAGCTCTTTGGCCTCTACCTCACTCAGCATGTTGGTGGTCAGTAGAAATATTGTAATCCAAATCTTAAGAAATCCCAAAGTTGACAGACACAGGGTTACAGTTCATCACCTGTAAAGATAACTATCTACAAAGAGAGAGAGGAAAACGAGAAGTAATAATAGCTAACGTTAGCAAGACAATGTACCTAGTTAGAACACAACTTAAACATACAAGACAGTTGCGAGGGGCATCCAAAGTCCATTAAAAAAATATTTTAAAAAAATAGTGTCAAATCATGCTGTCATGGCATGATCATCACTTTGAGTCATTTCGATCGTTGTAGCTAGTTAGTCGGGTCGAAATTATGATAACGTTAGCTAGGTTCTAACTAATCCACAACCACACGACTTTCTTGAATGTTAAAAATATATAAAACAAAGTAGCTTGCTAGATAAATAGTTCTGTATTTTAATAAACGTGCGGTTCTGTAAAGTTGATAAAATGTTGAAGCACACTCACATCATCCTCATGTGCCTTTCCATGCTGATAAATACGTACATCCGTATTTTGAAATGACATTGTACATCTCCAATAGGATTACGGATAACCAACATATACCCGCCCTTAAAAGTAATCCTTCCTTCTGATTGGTTTTTACTTCCTCAGCAGCCTTCCATTGGTAGATAGGTGGACGTCACTTTTACAGCGCGCTAAAATTGTGGAAATAACTGCTCGGTACAATAGTTAGCTATGTCATTTTCCTGGTGTAAGAAGCTGAACTAACCCCTTTAAGGCAGCGTTTACGATGATTTATTATTGCCCGCAGTCAGGTAAGAAATGTCAGACTTATTTAGTTTGAGATGACGGCCATTGGGACTTTTTTAACCCACTGTTGTAGCTTTAGCTCAGAGTCAGATGGCTAAGGCTAGCTGTGTCTGCTCTCTGATTTGACGTTGTTTACATTCTCATGTGGCTCTTGTCTGACCCCTTAGGTAGCTACTACGTTTATAATGAATGCTAACAATGATTTGGAGTTTTACTGTCATGAGACCCAGCTGTTTGGATACTGCTGAAATCACTGACTTATATATTTATATAGATACCGTTCACTTTCAAACTTGCACAAACTCTCTGAACTCTAGTCTAACGTCATATTTACAACACATTTCTACCGGCTATAATATGAATTATTCATCATCTCAGCAAACGGATTCCTACAAGGTCGATAATATATCTGTGGAAGTGATGGATCGATACAATGATGTCAAGATTCTTCTGAAAACCTGGGAGCAGTCATTTGTTCAAGAACATCAAAGAAACCCCAACAAGGTAGCTAGTTATCTATTCAATTTCTGTATCATTCATTACTGGAAGACTACAGTAACTAACATATTGTCTTTCCCACTCTGACTTGTTCTATTATTCAGGGTGATATTGACGGAGCCCCAGAAGAGACTAAAAGTAAGTGCATATCAATAATCAACTGACTCCCTGCATTAACAGAACTGAAACACAGGATCAATATATTGCTGTCCTTGGGCTTGTATTCATTAATGAACACTGTAGCAAAACGTTTAGCAACAGATAAACAAAAACAAGTGTTTCTTATTGGACAAATTCAGCTAGGTCTCTCCGTTTGGTCCGTTTGCTTCTACTGAATAGGACACAGGTAGCCTTCTATAGTTCTTGTCAGTTACTGAAATACGTTGCTTTGAATTTGATGTTTCTGCGTGTGTTTCACAGAGTTCTACAAAGAGTATCCAACACTCAAGCAAGCAAATGGGCACACAGACCCAACACCTACCTCACAGACTCAATCATCTGAAAAGGTAGGTTACATTCGGTTCAGTATAATTATATTGTTATAAATCTCAAACTCCAGTTATAATTAGTTAACTGTACTTAAAGGGGCAATTTGAGATTGTTACATACATTTTGGGATTTTTCAAATAATTATTTATACCCATTGACTGCTTTGTTGCAGATTTCCCATTTTAATATGTTTTCTCTTTGAAGGACTCAGGTTGCTGGGGCACTCAGCTGAACCGTAAGAGCATAACGGTGGCTGCCCCCAAACTGACTCTGACAGCCAAGGACAGGGAGTCCTCGGCCCAGTACTTTGGCATGAAGCTCAAGTCAAACCTGGACCTAGGAGCTCTAACAAAGGTACGGTCTGTGTGTGTCCAGTTCCACATGTTGTGTTTTGCAAACTCTGTAGCATAAATGTGATTTGCATGTAAAATGCAAACATCAATTGCAAGAAATCATGAATCAGATGTGGAGAATTTGGAGCTCTGCCATTTAAAATATATACATTTTTCCTGCACTATAAACTGTTTCTAGGAGAGACCGGTTTCTCTGAATAAGTCGTTCACTCCTCGTCGAACACCTCGTCGTGGAAAGACGTCCAGAGCCCAAACCCTGCAGCTGGAGCTGCAGACAGCCATACACTGTTATCCCCTCTGCCAAAGACAGCCATACACTGTTATCCCCTCTGCCAAAGACAGCCATACACTGTTATCCCCTCTGCCAAAGACAGCCATACACTGTTATCCCCTCTGCCAAAGACAGCCATACACTGTTATCCCTTCTGCCAAAGACAGCCATACACTGTTATCCCTTCTGCCAAAGACAGCCATACACTGTTATCCCCTCTGCCAAAGACAGCCATACACTGTTATCCCCTCTGCCAAAGACAGCCATACACTGTTATCCCCTCTGCCAAAGACAGCCATACACTGTTATCCCTTCTGCCAAAGACAGCCATACACTGTTATCCCCTCTGCCAAAGACAGCCATACACTGTTATCCCCTCTGCCAAAGACAGCCATACACTGTTATCCCTTCTGCCAAAGACAGCCATACACTGTTATCCCTTCTGCCAAAGACAGCCATACACTGTTATCCCCTCTGCCAAAGACAGCCATACACTGTTATCCCCTCTGCCAAAGACAGCCATACACTGTTATCCCCTCTGCCAAAGACAGCCATACACTGTTATCCCTTCTGCCAAAGACAGCCATACACTGTTATCCCCTCTGCCAAAGACAGCCAACACACGTCAAGACCCCCTGGCCTCTCCAATGCAGACAGGGACAGAACACCCAGAGCAGCTGCCGGAGGAGCCCTTTGAGCCCTTAACAACCTTCACGCCCTCCAAGCTATGGTCTCCTGCAGCGGGGGCATCTTCATCATACAGACAGACAGGCAGGCAGCAGGGCCCAGCAGCTCAGACAGACCTTCACCAAGAGACTGACCTCTGTAGTCAGCAGCTGGCTGGAGAGATGTCAGGTGTTTGATGAGGTGGGTGACGCAGAGAAGCCGGTTGTGGGTAATTTGTCTCTTGCCGTGGAAGCGGCGATGAGTTCGCTGCACGCCAAAAGGGGAGGCGCTGGCAAGGGAGAGATCGCAGGATGTGCCGCCAGTTCCTTTGTCACACCTTCCAGGCAGAACGAAGGGACAACTCTCCTGGGGGAGAGGGCTTCCAAGAGTACCATGCCACAGGATCTGCCTTCTGACGAGCACCAGCCCC
The DNA here is from genome assembly GCF_965601325.2 of Salmo salar. Classification (NCBI taxonomy): domain Eukaryota; kingdom Metazoa; phylum Chordata; class Actinopteri; order Salmoniformes; family Salmonidae; genus Salmo; species Salmo salar. Next base: position 89,166,897 of record NC_138304.1, on the reverse strand, counting down.
AGATTGGTGGTGGCGTAACGTCTGCAACAGACCCAGCCAGTCTGTGGCCCGCTGGACAACACTCCTCATTAGGGTCTGGCTCTGGAGGAGGAGAGGATGGAGAAACCAGATCAGGTCTCAAAGGACAGGCAGAGGGCGGTACGATAGAAGAGACCGCCGTCTGCACCACCACTGCCAAGAAATCTCGAGTGAGGACCAGAAAGGGCCGGGGAGGAGGGGATGTGGAGGAGGCAAGAGTGTTAACGCAGCCACCGCAGGCCGAAGGTGATGAGCTCGGACTGGAGAAGAAGATTACAAAGAAAAGGAGTGGAAAAAGACAAAGGAATCCTGACACAGATGGAGAGAACCCTGCAGGCACGGAGAAAGAGGAGTGGGTGGTGAAAAAGAGAAGGACAGATAAAGCCCCCCAAGCGAGGAAGAAGGCTAAGACAGGTGATGGCCAGGGGGTCTTGATGTGTGTTGGCTGTCTTTGGCAGAGGGGATAACAGTGTATGGCTGTCTTTGGCAGAGGGGATAACAGTGTATGGCTGTCTTTGGCAGAGGGGATAACAGTGTATGGCTGTCTTTGGCAGAAGGGATAACAGTGTATGGCTGTCTTTGGCAGAAGGGATAACAGTGTATGGCTGTCTTTGGCAGAAGGGATAACAGTGTATGGCTGTCTTTGGCAGAGGGGATAACAGTGTATGGCTGTCTTTGGCAGAGGGGATAACAGTGTATGGCTGTCTTTGGCAGAGGGGATAACAGTGTATGGCTGTCTTTGGCAGAAGGGATAACAGTGTATGGCTGTCTTTGGCAGAGGGGATAACAGTGTATGGCTGTCTTTGGCAGAAGGGATAACAGTGTATGGCTGTCTTTGGCAGAGGGGATAACAGTGTATGGCTGTCTTTGGCAGAGGGGATAACAGTGTATGGCTGTCTTTGGCAGAAGGGATAACAGTGTATGGCTGTCTTTGGCAGAGGGGATAACAGTGTATGGCTGTCTTTGGCAGAGGGGATAACAGTGTATGGCTGTCTTTGGCAGAAGGGATAACAGTGTATGGCTGTCTTTGGCAGAAGGGATAACAGTGTATGGCTGTCTTTGGCAGAGGGGATAACAGTGTATGGCTGTCTGCAGCTCCAGCTGCAGGGTTTGGGCTCTGGACGTCTTTCCACGACGAGGTGTTCGACGAGGAGTGAACGACTTATTCAGAGAAACCGGTCTCTCCTAGAAACAGTTTATAGTGCAGGAAAAATGTATATATTTTAAATGGCAGAGCTCCAAACCCTAATGAGGAGTTGATATATCGTCAGCGACCAGGAGGATGTTGATGTCACAGAGAAGGAAGTGGTGAAGCAGAAACCAAGGGTTCCACAGGAGAACGTCCTAGGAGAGGTGGATGAGGAAGATGTCAAAGCTGCCAGGAACAGAGGGAGCAACACTATGAGACCTAAGTGGGTTATACTCTATATTACCCTTAGACTACTAATATATTTCAACAAACAATATTATTTAGATTTACAAATTCACCTATGCACTTGCGAGAGCCCCTTTAAATACATATTCCTCATTGACTGTGAAGATCAACCTGAAAAAGTTCAAACGTCCAGGTGACTGCTGCTTCAAGTGCGGAGGCACAGGACACTGGGCTATGAACTGCAAGGGCAGAGGTGAGAGGTCACAGGACATACAGTACACGGTCGTGTGACGACTGAAGAATGCTGTAACGACTCACTATGAGCCGTGGCAGCTAAATTAACTTGTTTAGATGATTGGTTCTTCAGAAACTAGTCTCATTTACCACGTCATGCTTATCTTTACTAAGTTGATATATAAAATACTGTGCTAAACGGTTTTCTTTGATGCACCTGAGTTCTGTTGAGCAAGGTCAGGTGCAACATTATAGAACATTCAGATAGAAATGTATTTTGTTCAACAGATCTGATTCTCTGTCCTATGCAATAGTAATTTCAGCACTCTACATTACATTTCTGTCTGCAACATTTTGTAAATTTCTCCCTATTGAATACATCCCTGTACCATGTGAATGTTATATATTGACTGTTATATAACCCCTAGTTAACCTTTTGTGTGCCCCTCCTGTTTCCAGTTGCAGCTCCAGTAGACAGTGCTGCTGCTGATGAGGCGTCTGCGGTTGAGGAGGAGCCCTTTGAGCTGCCAACCTTGGAGGAGGTTGCCCGGGCAACAGGAACTCTGCGTTCCGAGCCTCTGGGTATGTCATTGTCACCCTGTCTGGTGATGAGATTTACTTTAGTGAAAATGTTGAGGCAGATTCTCCCTTCAATCTCAATCAAAATATTCCCAATATACATACCAAATGGCACCCTATTCACTATATTGTGCACTACTTTTGACCTTAGCCCTATTGGCCCTGCTCAAAAGTAGGGCTCTGTGAAGGGGATAGGGTGCTATTTGGGACACGCATACTTTGAAGCATTACAATAAGATAAATATACACAAACTTTGTAGAAATGTGACTGATTAGAATCCTCCCCATACACTCAGTAACTTTGTTGATCCAGTTGATATAGTTTATTGATAAGGGAGGTTCTAACAGTGTATCTGTCAGCTGTGAGTATTTCACCCAAGTCTAACTCCCTTCAGTAGCCCAGAATATCTGTTTCACTAGTAGAAACACAAAAAATAAATTCTATGAAATATCTAAAAAACAATATAACAACAACACACACACACTTTGGGTTACATTGGGCTAGTCCTGTGCCTGTGATGTTAAAAGCAGTCTTTTATGGTGAAGCCCTCGGGCCCTGGCAGAGTGTCTACCCAGCACAACAGAGTGGAAACGACCCGTCTTTCCACTCTCTGTAATACATCGCCACTCTCCACATGTCTGAACGCAGGCCCCAGACATCCCAACTGGAGATAAAACCACAACTCCAAACTCAAGCGGCTGTTTAGTTTAGCTGGATACAGTCTGTACTGTAAGGGATCGGAGCCCGCAAGATGTGTCTAGCATGGACTTAAGGGGGGAAAATGTCACTGGTAAGACCAATCACGGAGGGTCCCCACGGAACGCTCAACACTCATTTTCATAGCACGCCATGTGTCCCAAATGGCACCCTGTTCCCTATATAGTGCACTACTTTTGACCAGGGCCCTTAGGGAAACCCATAGAGCTCTGGTCAGAAGTAGTGCACTATGTAGGGAATAGGGTGCAATTTGGGAAGCACATAGAGTGAAATGCAGCCCCATATACAGACGATGTCCAGCAAACGTCGGAGTGATTGTGCAGGCAGAAACAGAGGCCCCTCTAAACCAAGACGGAACAGGCAGACCTACGGTTTAAAACTAGATGAGCATAACAGCTCCTCCACTGTCTGGCAAAGCAATGATGTCATGCTACTAAACTAACCTGCATGCCAAAAGGTCAAAGAGCTCATGCTTGCCCCCCTGCAATTCTCTCACTCCGGTTACTTCCTCCCAGTTCCCTGCCCATAACAACAACTGATTTAGGCTCAGTTTCTCCCGACTCCAATACAAACCTCAGTCATAACAAACTCGACACCAAAGCTGACCCCTAGACCAGTGGTGGAATTAAGTCATTACAGCTCTGTACGTGAGGTCCCTCTGTCGATGGTTACGTCCCAAATGACACCCTATTCCCTTTATATTACACCCTATTCACTGTATAGTACACTTTATTCCCTTCATAGATACACCCTATTCCCTGTATAGTACACCCTATTCCCTGTATAGTACACCCTATTCCCTTTATAGGTACACCCTATTCCCTTTATAGGTACACCCTATTCCCTTTATAGGTACACCCTATTCCCTTTATAGGTACACCCTATTCTCTTTATAGGTACACCCTATTCTCTTTATAGGTACACCCTATTCTCTTTATAGGTACACCCTATTCTCTTTATAGGTACACCCTATTCTCTTTATAGGTACACCCTATTCTCTTTATAGGTACACCCTATTCCCTTTATAGGTACACCCTATTCTCTTTATAGGTACACCCTATTCTCTTTATAGGTACACCCTATTCTCTTTATAGGTACACCCTATTCTCTTTATAGTATACTTTTTTCCCCTTTATAGTATACTTTGTTCCCTTTGTAATACACCCTATTCCCTTTATAGTACACTTTATTCCCTTCATAGGTACACCGTATTCCCTGTATAGTACACCCTATTCCCTGTATAGTACACCCTATTCCCTTTGTAGTACTCCCTATTATTTTTTATAATTGTAAAATAAAGGGAGTAGGGTAACATTTGGGACGTAACCTGTCTATCTCTGTTACACAGTGGCGCCCCCCAGTGTTAAAGAGGAGAATGAGCGTCAGGGAGAGAAGCAGCAGGAGGATGGTGATGAGGTCTTGTTGAATGTGATCAGGCCAGACTACGAACGCCCTCCCCCTCCGCCCCCCATGCAGCCCCTCTACCCCCTAGGGGAGGACGGCAAAGTGCAAGGTACCCTGTTTTTTTGTTTGTTTGTTGTAAATACAATTATTCAATTAATTGTTTCTAGGCCTAGTATCTGCAAAGTACAACTGCTTATGTAAAAAGAGCTTTATAAAATACATTTGATTTAGTTGATTGATTCAGCAAATTAAATAATTAGTACGGTAGGGTTTATATACCTATTTTCTTACTTTGTTTCTGCAGCGGCGTGTTCTGAAGTTTATGAAGCACTCAGACTTTGGGTACAAGTCTTTCAGACCAGGGCAGGAACAGGCCATCATGAGAATTCTATCAGGTATGCAGGAAGAGGGTAAAACACAGTGAACAGAATTATACAGTACTTCATTTACTACCTCAGTAAATTGATATTGTCGAGATAGAACAAGTGGTCGCTTCCTCACATAAAGATTTGTGTTTGTTACAAGCATGATGCTCACTTTGTGTGTGTGTGTGTCCCTCTCCAGGTCTGTCCACTCTAGTGGTGCTCTCCACAGGCATGGGGAAGTCTCTGTGCTACCAGCTGCCTGCCTACCTCTATGTCCAGAGGTCCAACAGTATCACTCTAGTGGTGTTCTCCACAGGCATGAGGAAGTCTCTGTGCTACCAGCTGCCTGCCTACCTCTATGTCCAGAGGTCCAACAGTATCACTCTAGTGGTGTTCTCCACAGGCATGTGGAAGTCTCTGTGCTACCAGCTGCCTGCCTACCTCTATGTCCAGAGGTCCAACAGTATCACTCTAGTGGTGCTCTCCACAGGCATGGGGAAGTCTCTGTGCTACCAGCTGCCTGCCTACCTCTATGTCCAGAGGTCCAACAGTATCACTCTAGTGGTGCTCTCCACAGGCATGTGGAAGTCTCTGTGCTACCAGCTGCCTGCCTACCTCTATGTCCAGAGGTCCAACAGTATCACTCTAGTGGTGCTCTCCACAGGCATGGGGAAGTCTCTGTGCTACCAGCTGCCTGCCTACCTCTATGTCCAGAGGTCCAACAGTATCACTCTAGTGGTGCTCTCCACAGGCATGAGGAAGTCTCTGTGCTACCAGCTGCCTGCCTACCTCTATGCCCAGAGGTCCAACAGTATCACTCTAGTGGTGCTCTCCACAGGCATGGGGAAGTCTCTGTGCTACCAGCTGCCTGCCTACCTCTATGCCCAGAGGTCCAACAGTATCACTCTAGTGGTGTTCTCCACAGGCATGGGGAAGTCTCTGTGCTACCAGCTGCCTGCCTACCTCTATGCCCAGAGGTCCAACAGTATCACTCTAGTGGGATCACCACTGGTATCTCTTATGGATGATCAGGTAACGTATCTGCCCCCTAGTTATACAACACATTATTGATACGGACACTGTCTTGTGAATGTCTCAATAAAGGTCATTGAATGAAATACTGCCAGGTAATGATTTTGTCTCCTTAGCTATCTGGACTCCCATCCAAACTGAAAGCAGCTGCTATTCACTCCAATATGTCTAAAAAACAGAGGGAGGCAGCCATTGAAAAGGTACTGACATCCGATTACAATCTGCCTAGTTAAACTATGCTCTATCTAGTCCTAAACATCGACTTCCTCTCTATTTTTGCATAACGTTTATATATGTCAGATTTGAACTGAATGAAATATGCCACACGCTTTTATCCAAAGCGACTTAGTCACGCTTGCTCCACCATACCAACTGAGCTGTTAATCATGTTGATCTGGCGTTAGGGTGCTATCTCTCAGTGGTGTCTTTTCTCATGCATAACCTGTCTGTGTGTGTCATCTGTCTGTGTGATGCCATGGAGCTGCTACTACAATGGTGTCAGTCATATTTGCATTGATGTTGGTGGTGATTTGCATCACAAAGTTTTCTGATTTGATTGTATATGCTTTGGGTATCTCTGTCTGTGTGTTCCCTCCAGGTTAAGGCAGGTGAGGTCCATGTCCTGCTCCTGTCCCCTGAGGCGTTGGTAGGTGGAGGTCACTCTGGCTCTGGCTGTCTGCCCCCAGCTGACCAGCTCCCCCCGGTGGCCTTTGCCTGTATTGACGAGGCCCACTGTGTCTGTGATCCCACAACTTCAGGCCCAGCTACCTGCGTCTCTGCAAGGTGAGATCTGGTCATTGACCACCCAATATATGATAAACAGCAACTGTCAAGTAAGTGTCAGATCAAAGAAGAGCAGAAGCTCTGTTCTTTCCACTTAGGTTCCATGTCTGCAAATGAACCATTGTAACTCACTGTCAGGAATCCCTAAATCCACTCTCAACTCACAAAACAAGCAGAACCAAAGATTTTTGTTAGGAGCAAATGTTATGCCATCTCTTCTCTCATATATAGAACCGCCAATGGCCTCTGTGTTTATAAAACATTTGTTAACTAATTTAAAATGAATATAATAACTCAATGTTCTTTAAGTCCTTTGCTAAATTAGGAGCATGTCTCTTACCATTATAGCTGTACATGGTTACACACATACAGTAAATGCCATTCTTCCCCTCAGTGTTGAAGTGCCCTCTTATTGTATGTTCAGTCTCCTAGGTGTTGAGGGACCGTCCAGGTCATCTGCACACCGCTAGACGATATTAGCCTGCTGAGCTAAAGCCTGGGCATTACTGTAGCTCAGGGAGCTAACGCCAGTCTTCATGTCTCAGGTAGGTACCATCTCTGTTCCATCTCCTAGGTGTTGAGGGACCGTCTGGGCGTGCGTTGCCTGCTGGGTCTGACTGCCACCCTGTCCACAGCCCTGGACATCGCTCAACACCTGGACATCACTGACCAGGACGGTATCGCTGTCCGCTCAGCCGCAGTGCCTCACAACCTGCAGCTGTCTGTCTCCATGGACCGAGACAAGGACCAGGTAGGATAGCAACGCATGCATGCATGCATGCATACATACATACATACATACATACGGTTGAGGTTAGGGATGTGTTGACATGCAAATACTTGTAATCGTATCCATAAATTGACAGTTGATAGTCGGATCAGATGATACTTGTAATTGGAAAAGAATGAAGTGTTTTAATATGCCTAAATAGATGATGGAAAAATACCTCCCTACACGTTCTCACTGCAAAAAATCTGCAGATTAGTATCAGCGAGCGGAGGGGTGTGTGTCTGTCCTCAACTTCCAGCGGACAGCCAAGTTTGCTGTTACTTAGTCAGAATGCGTGCCAACGTTTCATATTTCTTCCCTAACCTTGTCCCACTTGTTAGATATTATGCTCATTGATAAATTGATAGCAAATGTCCTCACCATGTGATTAATCATAGTAGGTGGCAGCAGCAATCCAACTGATCAGACCAGAGACATATGATTCTTAATTTTCTAAATCGTTCAGTGGGGTCTTTCTCATGATCATGTGAAATTATGAAGTGAGTGGACGGAGAAATACAGATTCACTCTATCCAATCAGAGCAGCAGGATCAATGTACAGCCCGCCCTCCTCTTTACCGACAGGCAAACTAGCACGCACATGACTGGCTCTATTTTTGTCATTTTTACCCCCTTTTTTTCATGATATCTAATTGGTAGTTACAGTCTTGTTCCATCGCTGCAACTCCCGTACGGACTCGGGAGAGGCAAAGGTCAAGAGCCGTGCGTCCTCCGAAACATGCCCCTTTTAAGCCACACTGCTTCTTGACACATTGCCCGCTTAACCCGGAAGCCAGCCGCACCAATGTGTCGGAGGAAACACCGTACAACTGGCGACCGTGTCAGAGTGCATGCGCCCAGCCCACCACAAGGAGTCTCTAGAGTGCGATGGGACAAGGACATCCCGGCCGGCCAAACCCTCCCCTAACCCGGATGACGCTGAGCCAATTGTGCGCCACCTCATGGGTATCCTGGTTGTGGCCAGCTGCGACACAGCCTGGGATCGAACCCGGGTGATGCCTATTGCACTGCGATGCAGTGCCTTAGACCGCTGCGCCACTCGGGAGGCCCGACTGACTCTAGGACAGTACGTATAGTTTAGAAATTGTGACTGACTGACATGAGAAACATGCTTGGATTATGGATAATTACAAAAAATACTAATCGTATCCAGAAAATGTCCCATATCTGTTACGATACTCGTTTTGTCTGAAGGTGTTTAGTGTAGTGAAACATTCAGAATGTTCAGAACCTAGAACTGTAATAGATAGATCTGACACCATTCACTATTTTACATCAGAAATGTATTGTAGAACAGATACTCAAATTCAATCAATCAAATGTATTTATAAAGCCCTTCTTACATCAGCTGATGTCACAAGTGCTGTACAGAAACCCATCCGAAAACCCCAAACAGCAAGCAATGCAGGTGTAGAAGCACGGTGGCTAGGAAAAACTCCCTAGAAAGGCCAGAACCTAGGAAGAAACCTAGAGCGGAACCAGGCTATGAGGGGTGGCCAGTCCTCTTCTGGCTGTGCCGGGTGGAGATTGTAACAGAACATGGCCAAGATGTTCAAATGTTCATAGATGACCAGCAGGGTCAAATAATAATAATCACAGTGGTTGTTGAGGGTGCAACAGGTCAGGAGTAAATGTGAGTTGGCTTTTCATAGCCGATCATTCAGAGTATCTCTACAGCTCCTGCTGTCTATAGAGTTGAAAACAGCAGGTCTGGGACAGGTAGCACGTCCAGTGAACAGGTCAGGGTTCCATAGCCGCAGGCAGAACAGTTGAAACTGGAGCAGCAGCACGGCCAGGTGGATTGGGGACAGCAAGGAGTCATCATGCCAGGTAGTCCTGAGGCATGGTCCTAGGGCTCAGGTCCTCCTCCTCCTCAGAGAGAGAATTAGAGAGAGCATACTTAAATTCACACAGGACACCAGATAAGACAGGAGAAATACTCCAGATATAACAGATTGACCCTAGCCCCCCGACACATAAACTACTGCAGCATAAATACTGGAGGCTGAGACAGAAGGGGTCAGGAGAAACTGTGGCCCCATCCAATGATACCCCCAGACAGGGCCAAACAGGCAGGATATACCCTCACCCACTTTGCCAAGCACATCCCCCACACAACTAGAGGGACATCTTCAACCACCAACTTACCATCCTGAGACAAGGCCGAGTATAGCCCACAAAGATCTCCGCCACGGCACAACCCAAGGGGGGGCGCCAACCCAGACAGGAAGACCACGTCAGTGACTCAACCCACTCAAGTGACGCACACCTCCTAGGGACGGCATGGAAGAACACCAGTAAGCCAGTGACTCAGCCCCTGTAATAGGGTTAGAGGCAGAGAAAGGGGAACCGGCAAGGCAGAGACAGCAAGGGCAGTTCGTTGCTCCAGTGCCTTTCCATTCACCTTCACACTCCTGGGCCAGACTACAGTCAATCATAGGACCTACTGAAGAGATGAGTCTTCAATAAAGACTTAAAGGTTGAGACCGTATATCTGCAACATTTGCGAGTGTGTATCCTGTGCAGACCAGGATGCAAATATTATGTGTTTTCTTCCAAAGACTTTGATCATTTGATTGAGTCTGCCTGGATGGAGTTTTCAATTTGGGACTATGTCATCGCTCATCCGTTCCTTAGGCCAGGCAAGCCCAATCAAGCAGAGCTAAACTATTTGAAAGAAAACGAATAGGGTACGTTCGTAAATTTACTGTGTACTCCGATTTCAGAGCACTCTCGTCTGAGTACCAGAGCGCAGAATAACTGATGAATTTACTAATGCTCAACACCCGTTGAATATGGCCGGTGCCAGTAAACGTCGGCAAAAAATATTGCCAGCAGCACAGTTTCAGTCGCCAACACTCAGGATAACATGAAAACAGCCTAACCAGCTCTGCTAGGGCGAGTAAAATGGTCAGAGTAAGGTGAGTTCATTTTTGTCTGGAAGTAGCTTGCAAGCTAGCCAACTTTAGCCAGTTAGCTTGGGTGCTTGAGCTCAGACCGCTTGGATCAACCCTACTCCTCTGCCAGAGCGTCCAGTTTCCCCTCCCGAGAGCGAAACGCTCTGAATTTATGAACAGACAATCTGACAACACTCTAAATTTACGAACGCCCAGAGCGCACTCTGGCACTCCAGAGTGAATTTATGAACACACCCATAGTATCAAGATTATTGTACTCGCACTTGCGCCTAAAAATAGATGAAAAGGTATGAGCACATGGAGAGTTGTGATTTATAGCAAAAAATAAATGCTGCTGTAGCTATTTTAAAAGTATTTCTGCCATTTTGTTTCATAACTGGTCGCTAATCACACAAAGAACTATGTGGAGTCCCATATATGTCTTAGGTCTCTCTTTATGTAGTGTTGTGGTGTCTCTCTTGTCGTGACTTGTGTTTAGTTCTATATCCCCGCAGGTGGCCTTTTGGTAGGCCGTCATTGTAAATAACAATTTGTTCTTATCTGTCTTCCCTAGTTAAATAAAATAAAAATATATATCCCAACTCGCACACGGCAATAGTGAGTGAATTGCTGAAAGATGAATTTTTAGAAGAGCCCAGACATAGAAGTTTTGTAGACTTTCGGTTAAGTTCAACAGTGTGACTTTGTCCCGTGTTTCTTAGTTATGTACATAGTTTTGTTCACACGCTAGGTTGTTTTTCTATGTTCATTTGAGCTTGCTCAACTGCTAGCAAAGAGACAGGAGAATCTCATCTCTCACAGACGGTCATGTCTTGAATGGATATATTTTCGAGTCAAAACCCTCAGACCGATGCTGCATTCAAGACAACTGGGAACTCGGAAATCTCTGACTTGACGACTCCAGTGCGTTCAAGACAACTGGGAACTCGGAAATCTCCGACTTGACGTCTCCAGTGCATTCAAGACAACTGGGAACTCGGGGAAAAAGCGAGCTCCTGACTTGGAACTGGGAATTCCAAGTCAGAAACTTGTGCATCTTTCTAGAGTGCTGACTTTACGACCTGAAGATCACTGACATCATGATTTTCCCGAGCTCCCAATTGTCTTGAAAGCACCAAGACATGTGAGTTCCCCATACCACGGTAACCTCCCACCTTTGAAAGGGAAAGCTGAAAATGTGTCTCACCTAAGTGACTCAAGTATTTGAGGATACATTGTGCTTGATTGAGCATGGAACACTCCAAAAACCTTTTATTCATTAACTTTTTGTCATTTCTTATCATAAAAACACTCTTCCTCAAATACTTTCATTCTGCTCCTAAATGTCTTTGTGTGCTCTTACATTTTTCAACTGAAAAAAATGTAAAAATAATGATGGCGAACAGGAAGTGGAAGAGGAGGGGCCAGGGGGAGGTGGTGATTGGCCCACGACTAGGGTGTGTCACACCCATGAGAGGGCCATCCCTATGCAGGACACTGTGGAAGCCCTGGACATCACTGAGGAAGGTGAGTACCTCACTATACCTAGCACAGGACAGGTGAAATATCTTGTCTGTTGTTTAATTCAATAAAACGGCCAATTGTGTCACAGTAAATATGTCATTAGAATGAAATCCCACTTTAATTTCTCTTTTTCTGTCAAGACCAGTGAGTCTCCCCACCTGCCCGTCAGACATCAGAGTAACAATGTAACTTGTAAGTCAGACTGTGTCCCCTCTGTCTCTGTGTGTCTGTCAGGTTTGGCGACTCTGCTGTGCTACCTGGAGCTGCATCGTCTGCTCCACCCTCTCCGTCTGTAAGATGGTCTGTTACAACGGCCCTCAGCAGCTCTGCAAACTCACCAAGATGTAGGGCAACATCACAACAGCCGGCTCATGTTCATTCATTAGGGCACACCGTATATATTTCTTTTTAAACTGTGTGCATTTTCAGTTTGCAGAACTCACTCTGAACACATGGCCAGTCTGTTACAGTAGACTGTTTACCTGTAAGAAACAAAGTCGTGTTGGATAGGTTGTGTTTGTGTACAGTATGTAGGTGTGTATTATTTGCTCATGTGACGTTTTTGTGGTCAGGTACATTTGTCATGTGGTTTGTTATTTTCATGTTAAGGCAATAGATGACTAATGTTTACCAGGTGCTTAAACCACTTTGCTGTAGATAAGTAATGTTTATGGTGAGGGGTGTTGATGATGGGTGTGTGCCGTCTGATTGGCAGCTGCCCACCTGTTGCCGTGGTGTTGGCCTGGAAACGGATGGCAGGGGAGCGAGTGGAGGCCTGTGATTCGCTGGACTTTGACGTGGTGGAGGTGGCAGACACTATGGGCTGGCAGCTGGGTCTGGTGAAGAGAGGTCTCAGACAACTACAATGGGCCACAAACAGGTGTGTGTGTGTGTGTGTGTTTTTATGGTTGAAAAAATGTACACTACAGTGGAGCATAGTCAAAAGTGTGTATCACACATAATTGTGTGCACTGGTTATTAAAATGTGTTAATAAACCATAGTGAGTCACATTCTGCCTGAATGAGTGTTACATTTTGATAAAAATCCATTCAAGTTAAATAATTATACATCTCATATCTCCGTATCATATATATCCTGTCTTGTGGAGTTGTCCAACCTGTCCTTCATCGAGTATATCCTGTCTTTTACAGGAGTCTTGGTGGAGTTCTCCAACCTGTCCTTCTACTTCCGTTCCTACGGTGACTTGACCCCGGATGAGATGGACCGAGTGTGTAAGTTCCTGTATGGCAGGGAGGTGGCCCAGGAGAGCACCAAGCTGTACCAGCTCAAAGCCTGCTTCAAGGCCTTCCGCAGGTCAGCACTGCACTACACTATATACCACTATTAAGAACTCTAACCAGCACTGGGCTACACAAATATAGCACCAAATTATACCATAGAGGAACATCTAAAAGGTACTGAAGAGGCTTCTGGTTACCAGAGTTACATGGCCTGATAGGCCTGGTATTGTAGCTGTTAACCCAGTGGTGCTTGGAGTATGTTTAAAGACATTGATATTTCTAGATCAGTTTATGCTAAGGTTCATCTTTCAGGTGATGTGTTTATTACTCTTTTTGTCACACTGTATGCCTCTCTGCAGTGTCGCATACAAGAGCTGTAGTTTCTGCACAGACGAGCTGGAAGAGAGGCGAAGCCTGAAGCTGAAAGGGCTTCTGTGGGATTACTTTGACAAGAGGAGAGACTTGGACCTGAGCAGGAAGTACCAGGAAGAGAAGGATGGAGAGGACGGACGAGGTGTTGATGAAATGCAAAGTTTGTTTCTCCTAAGATTCCGTGATGGTTTTTACTGGCTGTAAAGCTAATGAAGCTAATGCCTTGATCTAATACTAAACGAAGTACACTTACAACTGAAAAATATATGGCACATGGAAACCAAACGAGGGGGGTCTATGGTGATAGGTGGGATGGGCTGAGAGTGGGTGAGGGGTGGGATTACAGAGTTTATGTTTGGTAATGTATTATTGTTATGGGATTGCTGTATATAAGTACTGTGTATGTATATTGTGGCAGACCAGGGGTTTGGTCAAGGGGCCAGCAGACTTGCCCACTGCAACCTTGGCCATCCTTCCCGTAGTGCCGTCCGTTCAAATGTACAGAGGTATGTTTCGATTTCATCATCTTCTGCTAGCTTGATCAAAAACTGGTTGGGATGTGATAGAGGAGACGCTCCTCCTTGCAGCTTCCTGACTTCCTCAACGAGGAGGACGTTTTGTAGTCGCTGTTCCTCCAGCGTTCGTTCCTGAACCGCCTGTTGTGCTTGTTGGGCCCAGACGAACTGAGCTATCAATTCATCCATGCTGATGCTGCGTAAACGTCAACCCTGATCTGACCACGTTATCAGAAGTGCCCGCATTCTCCACCACTTGTGGCAGACCAGAGGGTTTGGTCAAGACGTTTACCCATATCAGACACGGACAGAGAAGGATTAGCTCAGTTTCATGGGTGTTTATTTAAATAAAATCTCAAAAAGAAAAGAATATGTCTCCCCTATGAGACCCTCTCCGGGATGCCGTCTTCTGGGATTCCGGGTCTGGATGTTTCCTGTCGGGCACAAAACTGAACTCCCTCTTGTTACCTCTGCAACCGTTAACAATAACACAGGAGTCCTTTCTTCTCCCATTCCTCCCCTGTGTGCTGCCCTTCTGGCAGATTTATGGGCCTTGCACAGCTGGTGAGCAATCCGCCCTTGATTACTCACCAGCTCCCAATCAGTCCTGGCTGGAGAGCCCGTCGAGACCTGGCACGTCCAGCAGATGGAGCCATCACCTCGTGATGTATACTCCATCTGTTACCAGGCCTCGACGAGTCACCCCCTGGTGGCTGACCTACTGTACGAACCCCCCCCAGCTCTGTCGGGGAGGGGACTGTCATCAGTGCAACGTAGGTCTCCTTTCTCGATAGGGCATCCGCGTTTCCATGCTTCGCCCCTGACCTGTGCACAACAGAAAAAGAGAAGCCTTGAAGGGACAAGAACCACCTGGTGACCCGATCGTTCGTGTCCTTTCATGCATGGTCCGTGACCAGGGTGAAGTGGGTACCTAGCAGGTAATACTTGAGTGTCTAGCGCCCACTTCACCGCTAGACACTCTTTCTCAACAATAGAGTATTTATTTTCTCTAGGCATCAGCTTTCGGCTGATGTACATGATGGGGTGCTCCTCCCCCTCGTGTACCTGGGACAGAACGGCCCCTAGTCCCGTATCACATGCGTCCGTCTGGACCACCATCGGCACCTGGAATTCGGGCGTTACGAGAATCGGATGGGAACACAGCGCTTCCTTCAGACTGTTGAACGCCGCTTCTGTCTCGTCCGTCCATTTCACTGTTTTTGGGAGGAGGGCCCTGGTTAGATCGGTGAGGGGGGAAGCTATAGCCGCAAAGTTGGGGATAAACCGGCTATAATATCCTGCCAGTCCCAGGAAGGACTTGACCTGTGTCTTGGTGCGTGGAACGGGCGCGTGAACCTTCCTCTCCTGGGGCTTGACGTTCCCCCGTCCGATCAAATACCCCAGGTACTTCACCTCCTCGAACTCTAGCTTGCATTTCTTGGGGTTTGCGGTCAACCCGGCTTGTCTGAGCGCGTCCAGCACCGCCTGGAGGCATGTCAGGTGCTCTTCCCAACCTTGGCTGTGGATGATGATATCATCTAAATATGCCGCTGTGTACTGCTGGTGGGGTCAAAGCACTCTGTTCATCAGCCGTTGGAATGTGGGCGGGGCTCCGTGGAGACCGAAGGGCAGCACCCGGTACTGATACAATCTGTCTGGTGTCGAAAACGCCGTCTTCTCCCGGGAGGAGGCTGCCAAAGGTACCTGCCACCTAACCTTTGGTCAGGTCAAGGGTGCTGATGTACCGGGCCTTTCCCAATCGGTCGATGAGCTTGTCCACCCTCGACATGGGATATGCGTCAAACAAGCTGATGTCGTTCACCCCCGGAAATCGTTACAGAAGCGGAGGCTACCGTCCGGTTTAGGCACCAACACGATGGGGCTGCACCATGCACTGTGGGACTCTTCCACGACCCCCATCCTCAGCATAACCTCCACTTCCTGTTTCACAGCCTCCCTTCGGGCCTCCGGAATCCGATATGGCCTCTTTTGTACCGTTTCCCTGGGCCGGGTACGGATGTGGTGTTCAATGAGGGTCGTGCGGCCCGGCTTCTCGGAGAAGACCGCCGTGTTCCGATCGACGAACTCCCTGAGCTCTTGCTTCTGGGCCAGGTCGAGGTCCTCATTGCTCGGGACCTCCACTGGTATCGTTGGCGTCCTGGGTCCCGACCATAACACGGCCAAGGCTGTCCTCTCGTGTCACTTCTTCAACAGGTTCACATGTTAAATCTATTGGGGTTTCAGTCTCTCCGGGTTGCTGCACACAGTAATTGACAGGTCCCAGCTTCTCGATCACCTCGTATGGTCTGTGCCATGTTGCCAGGAAGTTACTTTCGGCCGTGGGGATCAAGACCAAGACCCTGTCTCCCACCTGGAATTCTCGGGGCTGGGCTTCCTGTTTGTAGACCTGGGTTTGGGCGCGTTGGGCCTTCTCCATATGTTCCCTCACGACTGGCCATATGGCTGTCATCCACTCCCGCATCGTCTCCACGTGCTCTACCACGCTGCGTAAGGGGGTCGGTTGGGCTTCCCACGCCTCCTTTGCGAGGTCTAGTAGGTCGCGTGGCCTCCTCCCATAGGAGTTCGAACGGGGAAAACCCTGTGGACGATTGGGGTACTTCTCGGATTGAGAACATTAGGTGGGGTAGTAGCTGGTCCCAGTTCTTCCCGTCCTGCTCGATGACCTTCTGCAGCATCTGTTTGAGCGTTTTATTAAAGCGCTCGACGAGCCCATCCGTCTGAGGGTGAAAAACGGAGGTCCGGATCCGCTTGATCTGCAGGAGGGCACACAACTCTTTCATGAGGCGGGACATAAACTCCGTACCTTGGTCTGTCAGGATCTCGTTTGGGATGCCCACCCGGCTAAAGAGATGGAACAGCTCCTGGGCGATTCCCTTGGACACCGCCGCCCATAGGGGAATGGCCTCGGTATACCGGGTGGCATAGTCCACTATTTCCAAGATGTACCTGTGTCCTCATGCAGTCTTTACCAGTGGTCCCACTATGTCCATGGCGATGCGTTCAAAGGGCACCCCGATTATTGGCAGGGGGACACTCCGGGCAGCTGCGACAGTAGTCTTCCACGGCCCTCCTCATCCCTGGCCAGTGGAACCGGGCAGCGGTCCGTTCCCGGGTCTTCTCCATTCCCAGATGCGCCCCCAACAGGTGGGTGTGGGCCAGCTGAAGAACTGTTCCTACGTACCGTCGGGGCAGCAACAATACCTCTCGAAGTTCCCCCTGTTGGTGCGACACCTGATACAAAAGGTTATTCTTGATTTGGAAATGGGGGTATCACCAGTCACTCACCCCCGGAAGTAGCTGTCCATCCACCACTATCACTTGGGCGGCAGCAGCTTTCAAGTTCGGATCCTCCCACTGGGCCATCCCGAATTGTCCCCTCAGTTGGCCCCCAGCGGGGGTCTCTACTGGCCCCTCGAAATCGAGGAGGGGGAGGATGGGTTCCTCCAGGGGCTCCCGAGGGGGATCGGGTTCCGGCGCCAACTCCGGAGCCGTAGACACATGCTGGTTAACCAGTTGCTTCCGGGCCGCACAGGCTATTGGTCGTCCCTGCTCTCTTCTTCTGCCGGCTTGTACCTTCTTCCTCAATTCGTGCCCCAATAGGGCCACGAACAGCGGACAATCCCGTCCCACTAGGAGAGGTACCGGCAGCTCTGGTACTGCACCCACCATCATCTGACAGCTCCCTTGTGGCGTCACGATGTTGGTCCATACGGTGGGATACTGCTTTGTCCATTTCCTGTGTTCACGGTAACACATCTCCCTACCCCGTTCGGTCACCTGGTTCAGCAGGCTCGTGGTTACGAGCGTAACCATGCTTCCGGAGTCTAATAGCGCTTCCGTGTCGTGTCCGTCCACCTTCACCGGGACCATGGGTGCAGTTGATTTGTGGTGCGCCCAACAGGAGGTGACATAGTTCACGGCGTGACCCACCTCGCCTCAGGGGCTAGCTGATGGCATCAACTCCCCTCGAGCCGGGCAATTCCAGGCAATGTGCCCCCGGGCGCCACACTCAAAACACCTCATTTGGTCTCCATCTACCTGGGGTCATTGGTGGTGGGTCAGCCCTACCCCCGCCGTCTCTCTACGGGTTTGCGGTCCTTTGGCCCTGCCAACTGTCAGTTCGGGGTACACCGCGGTGGGGCTGTCCTTCCGTCCCCTCGGACGGGTCGCCGACTCGTCCTGGTTCCCACTCAGCAGTGCCTGAGTGTTCTTATGCGTCTCCACTGCTTTTTTGAGGCCCTCCAAGGTCTGGGGCGCGCATAGACTTGTGGCCCTCTTCATGTCATGGGGTAGTGCCCGTAAGAAGCGATCTAGGACCACTTTGTCGAGGATGGAAAGGGTGGATACGCGCAGTAGGTCGCTCATCTGGACTCGGGAATGCGTCGGGTACAAACCTCCAGTCGTGGAACCGTTGAGCCCGATGGGCCAGGCTGTACCCATAGCGGCTGAGTATCTCCCGTTTGAGTCTGTCGTAGTTAGCTGCCTGTTCATCGTTCAGGTCCCAATATGCCTTTTGGGCATTCCCAGAGAGGAACGGGGCCAGCAGACTTGCCCACTGCAACCTTGGCCATCCTTCCCGTAGTGCCGTCCGTTCAAATGTACAGAGGTATGTTTCGATTTCATCATCTTCTGTTAGCTTGATCAAAAACTGGTTGGGATGTGATAGAGGAGACGCTCCTCCTTGCAGCTTCCTGACTTCCTCAACGAGGAGGACGTTTTGTAGTCGCTGTTCCTCCAGCGTTCGTTCCTGAACCGCCTGTTGTGCTTGTTGGGCCCAGACGAACTGAGCTATCAATTCATCCATGCTGATGCTGCGTAAACGTCAACCCTGATCTGACCACGTTATCAGAAGTGCCCGCATTCTCCACCACTTGTGGCAGACCAGAGGGTTTGGTCAAGACGTTTACCCATATCAGACACGGACAGAGAAGGATTAGCTCAGTTTCATGGGTGTTTATTTAAATAAAATCTCAAAAAGAAAAGAATATGTCTCCCCTATGAGACCCTCTCCGGGATGCCGTCTTCTGGGATTCCGGGTCTGGATGTTTCCTGTCGGGGACAAAACTGAACTCCCTCTTGTTACCTCTGCAACCGTTAACAATAACACAGGAGTCCTTTCTTCCCCCATTCCTCCCCTGTGTGCTGCCCTTCTGGCAGCTTTATGGGCCTTGCACAGCTGGTGAGCAATCCGCCCTTGATTACTCACAAGCTCCCAATCAGCCCCAATTAGTCCTGGCTGGAGAGCCCGTCGAGACCTGGCACGTCCAGCAGATGGAGCCATCGCCTTGTGATGTATACTCCATCTGTTACCAGGCCTCGACGAGTCTCCTCCTGGTGGCTGACCTGCTGTATGCCACAATATGTAGCATAAAATCCGAAGAGGGGTGTCGGTGGAAGGGTTAATAAAAAAAATAGAAAATAAAAATGTTTTACCCTGATAATAACCTAATAGAAATAAATCTGGGCCATCGCATTTTTAGAGTAACGTAGTTAGTTTATATTGTATATCCTCTACTTTAAAATTGTTTTTTTATATACTTTTTTATTATGTATAATTGTTTTGTTTTTACTGTATCTATACCACAGAAGGCTGATGAGGGGAGGACAGCTCATTTTAATGGAAACCATGTGTTTGATTTACAGTGCATTCAGAAAGTATTCAGACCCCTTGACTTTTTCAACATTTTGTTATATTACAGCCTTATTTTAAAATGGATGAAACAAAACATTTCCCTCATCAGTCTACACACAATACCTCACAATGACGAAGTAAAAACAGGTTTTTAGACATTTTGGCACATTTATCAAAATTAAAAAACAGAAATACTTTATTTGCATTCAGACCCGAAATTGAGCTCAGGGGCATCCTGTTTCCATTGATTATCCTTGAGATGTTTCTACAACTTGAATGGAGTCCACCTGTGGTAAATTCAATTGATTGGACAAGATTTGGAAAGGCTCACACCTGCCTATATAAGGTCTCACAGTTGACAGTGCATGTCAGAGAAAAAAACAAGCCATGAGGTCGAAGGTATTGTCCGTAGAGCTCCGAGACAGGATTGTGTCGAGGCACAGATCTGGGGAAGGGTACCACTAAATGTCTGCGGCATTGAAGGTTCCCAAGAACACAGTGGCCTCATTCATAAATGGAAGAAGTTTGGAACCACCAAGAATCTTCCAAGAGCTGGCCGCAAGGCCAAACTGAGCAATCGGGGGAGGTGATGGTCAGGGAGGTGATGGTCACTCTGACAGAGCTCCGGACTTCCTCTGTGGAGATGGTTGTCCTTCTGGAAGGTTCTCCCATCAATGCAGCACTCCACCAATCAGGCCTTTATGGTAGAGTGGCCAGACGGAAGCCACTCCTCAGTAAAAGGCACACGACAGCCCGCTTGGAGCCAAAAGGCACCTAAAGACTCTCAGACCATGAGAAACAAGAGTCTCTGGTCTGATGAAACCAAGATTGAACACTTTTTTGCCTGAATGCCAAGCGTCACGTCTGGAGGAAACCTGGCACCATCCCTACGGTAAACCATGGTGGGGGCAGCATCATGCTGTGGGGATGTTTTTCAGCGGCTGGGACTGGGAGACTAGTCAGGATTGAGGGAAAGATGACTGGAGCAAAGTACAGAGAGATGCTTGATGAAAACCTGCTCCGGAGCACTCAGGACCTCAGACTGGGGCGAAGGTTCACCTTCCAACATGAAAACGACCCTAAGCAAACAGCCAAGACAACACAGGAATGGTTTCAGGACAAGTCTCTGAATGTCCTTCAGTGGCCCAGCCAGAGCCCGGACTTGAAGCTGATCTAACATCTCTGGAGAGACCTGAAAATAGCTGTGCAGCGACGCTCCTCATCCAACCTGACAGAGCTTGAGAGGATCTGTGGAGAAGAATGGGATAAACTCCCTAATTACAGGTCTGCCAAGCTTGTAGCGTCACACCCAAGAAGACTCAAGGCTGTAATCGCTGCCAAAGGTGCTTTGCTTCAACAAAGTACTGAGTAAAGGGTCTGAATATTTATGTAAATGTGATGTTTCTGTTTTTTATTTGTAATACATTTGCAAACATTGCTATAAACCTGTTTTTGCTTTGTCATTATGGGGTATGGTGTGTAGATTGATGAAGGGGGGGGGGAACTATTTTATCCATTTTAGAATAAGGCTGTAATTTAACAAAATGTGGAAAAAGTCAAGGGGTCTGAATACTTTCTGAATGCACTGTATATGTTACCATTCCACTCATTCTGCTCCAGCCATTACCACGTGCCTGTCCTCCCCAATTAAGGTGCCGCCAACATCCTGTGATCTATACTCTATGTAGATTGTCTAAATTCCGTCTGTATGTTCTGTAAATGTTTGTCCAAACCAGGTCAAACTCCTGGTATGTAAGTGATTCAGATTTGGATGGTTTTTTTTTTTGTGTGTGTGTTTTTTAGATGAAGGACTGGGAGGGTCAGATCAGAGCGGATATTCAGAGTTTCCTGGGCAACCACAGTGATGAGACGTTCTCTGGCAGAGTTGTCGCTAGAATATTCCATGGAATTGGTGAGTTTTCCCATTTTTATTATTCTCAATATGACTAGGGTCACAAAGGAGGGAAATTGCTAAGTTCCCATACATTCCCATGGAAGGTTTCCCACTGAAAACTCCCAGAACTACTTCCGGGTGTTGTGGTATGTTGGCTCCTTGTCACTAGGGGGTGGCTTATTTAGTGCCATGTGTTTGAACTGTATGGACGCAGTCGTGCTGATCAGTTTCATGCAGTCGGTGATTATCCTTCATCACCACTGATTATTGACTTTCAATGTGTTACATTATGGGGCAAAAAATTGTCTGGCTTGCGCCTAAATGATCTAAGGTTATGCAGTTCTTGATGCAGTTGACTGCAAGTCGCTGCACCAACTGCACCCTGCAACCATTGCATGCATTGTGGGAATCACTATTGTCAACCAGAAATTAATGCTTTTGTTTGACCCACACAAACTTGACCAAAGACATGACTGAAACAGAAACCAACTTTTGGGCGGAGATTCATAGATTTAAGAGTATATAATGTGAGTTCTCCCTCCTAACCAATTAATAGTACACAAATGTTTTCAGTTTGACTGTGTGATACGGAGGTAGAGAAAAGTTTATTTAGAAAAATGTATGAACAATGGCAGCTATGTTGTCATTGCCAAGTTGAAGTAAACCTTGCTTTTGGAAAACCAATGTGTTTTCCCATGTTGGATTGTGTCCAATGTTTGGTTGTCGCAGATGCACCTCCACTCGACTGCAATCATGGACATCAGTTTGTTTTAGTAATTCAACTGGAAAATCCTCTATATTTTTGTTTCCAGGAAGTCCATGTTACCCAGCTCAGACCTTCGGCTGGAGATACTGGAGAAAATACATCCAGTTCGATTTCAATGAAATCATCCGTTTTGCTATTCAGGAGATCGTTCGATTCAAGTGATCAAATAATACAAAAATATATTCTATGTAAAAAGTTGTTAGATAATTTTCTTACCTCAGCTGCTTCCATTAACATGCAATGTATTTATTGTAAATCATGTTTTGTGTGTTTTTATGATATGAATTGCTGTTTTATGGTATGGTTTCTGTATTTTGATGTTTGTAATGTTGTTTCTCTACCCATTTGAATCCAATTTATTTTTGTATGTCATGTAAGGGTGAGTGCTTGATGTTATTGAAACTGGTTTGCTCCTTGATCAAGGTACAGAAGGATTTCATTCAATGGTTGACTGAGTTTTCCAATATTGGTGTGCATTGCATAATTGTAGTATGTAATACATGAAGTCCAGGTGTGTCAGAGTAGTTCCTTTGTTTCCTGATATGGATCCAAACTCATTGGCTCATGCCCTAGGGAGGAAAACACATTCAACCCTGTGAGACCCAACGTTGCACAAATGCAACATTTCCTAAATTGCATCCTATACAGTTCCTAAACAAATATCATGTGAAACACTACATCGTGCATCTCCTTAGACGCACACGTGTCTCTTAGTGGTATGTGTTGTGTGTCAGTGTGATTTATTGTGGCATCGGTGGCCTCTGAAACATTACAAATCTGTACATTAGTCTTACACCACACTGATTCCCTACACAAGCATAATGTTGTAGGCCATCGATGCAAATAAATGACTTAAAATATTTGTTCCTGTCTTCTCGAAGATGTAGTAATTTATTTTGAAAAAAATTAAATAATAATTGAGAAACAAACATTCTGAGCTCGAGGTAATTGTTGCCAACCTCAGACAGGACCACATTCTTACACGTAATTTGATAGAGAAGTTAAAGAAATTGTTTCCCTTCCAAATTCTGCAAATATGGACAACCAAATACTTAGAGTAACGTTGATGCCCCCTCCACACATCAAAAGAACAAAAATGTGTATATAGATACTTATCTATATAAGTGTGGTTTATGAGGTCAGAATACTTCCATTGATGACCATTCATTTTATTAAGTAAGATAGGATGTTATCTCTCCAAATGAAGCCTGAAAGGACAACCAAATATTACTTAAAGTAAGTTAGTGTTCTCCATACAACCCACAAAATAGTTTATCCTTTGAAGAAAATGTTGATAGCGAAATACTAAAATGTAAACTGGTGAAGTTGATTCATTTAGTCTATTTCAGACAAAATATGACTTCATTTCAAATGTACATGTATACACCACTCGAACATATGTCCCATCACATGTACATGATTTTGATGTGATTATCATAACATTTCAGTTTTCTTTCCACAAATGTTTTCTACCATTGAAGCACAATGTTGCATTTTTGCAACGTTTCCAGAAAATTGTACTACACATTTGAGAAAAAAAACGGATTATTGTCATAATCAGAGGCCTAATACAAGTATTTCTGAAGGGTCGTCACATTAATTCCTCATTTGGATCTATGCTTGGGTCTCACAGGGTTCAGGAAATGGATGGCTGGAATGAGGATGTTCAAATACGAACCTACAAATGTGACTCTCCCATTGTATAAACATTTGGTTTATATATTCAAGATTACTCTTTAGATTATATGTATTCAAGATTACTCTTATGTGATTTTGGGGCGTCTGCGCCAGGAATTTATTTGACTAAGCCGGTCAATGTTCATAACCTAGTCTTGAACCCATGTTTTATTATCTTTGAACTGAAATATAAACACATTTCTAAGGAACACGGTCATTTGAAACTGCTGATTATCTCAGGGCCTAGGTCACACAGTATTTCCAGTATTGCACCTTTGTTGCTGCAGAATGGTACAGTCTAAGTGTGAAACTGTTATGAGATGGAATAATGCCACGTTGGACCTAAACCCTTTCACACTGTAAACTCTTCAACTTAGAGTTGTTGTGAAAATGTATTTTGGGCTTTGCAGTATCTTGAAGCAGCCCTGATGTTGCTGCAGTTATGGAGGCTGTGTGTGGTCATGTCTGTCTTCTCAGGGTCAGAGTGAAAATGCTGACTGACTCCACAGAGAGCAGTGTCACTTTACTTTAACTAGCAGATAGTATGACTTCTCTGTCTGTTAGTGGTGATGGTGACCACAAAGTGAGGACATTCTGAGTAACGTCTGCTTGATGAAATGACTGCAGTGCAGTTTAACTATCTGTTCAGAACAACCTGAGCTCTACATTACTGTAATATAGCTACTGCTGACTTAGGTTTCTGCCAACATGTCTGTAACAGTCTTGAAGGAAGACTTCTGGACAGATAATGTGAGCATAACACAATCAATAGGCTACAGCTGTTTATTAGATGCTGTATGTAGAGAAAAAAAATATTTTGTCTTTGTCTTTATTATCTGATTATTTGGGGAAATACGGTGCCTTCAGAAAGTATTCACACCCCTTGGCTTTTACCACATTTTGTTGTGTTACAGCCAGAATATAAAATTGATTAAAATATATTTTTTAAATTGTCACTAGCCAACCCCAATACCCCATAATGTAAAAGTGAAATTATGTTTTTAGACATTTTTACAAATGAAAGCCGAAATGTCTTGAGTCAATAAGTATTCAACCCCTTTGTTATGGCAAACCTAAATAAGTTCAGGAGTAAAAATGTGTTTAAAAAGTCACATAAGTTGCATGGACTCACTCTGTGTGCAGTAATAGTGGTTAACATGATTTTTGAATGACTACTTCATCTCTGTACCCCACACATACAATTATCTGTAAGGTCCCTCAGTCGAGCAGTGAATTTCAAGCACAGATTCAACCACAAAGAACAGGGAGGTTTTCCAATGCCTCGCAAAGAAGGGCACGTATTGGTAGATGGGTAAAAAAAAATCAGACTGACTATCTCTTTGACCATGGTGAAGTTATTAATGACACTTTGGATGATGTATCAATACACCCAGTCACTACAAAGATACAGGCGTCCTTCCTAACTCAGTTGCCAGAGAGGAAGGAAACCGCTCAGGGATTTCACCGTGAGGCCAATGGTGACTTTAAAACAGTTACAGAGTTTAATGGCTGTGATAGGAGAAAACTGATGGATCAACAACATTGTACTTACTCCACAATACTAACCTAATTGACAGTGAAAATAAGGAAGCCTGTACAGAATACAAATATTCCAAAACATGCATCCTATTTGCAACAAGGCACTAAATAAATACTGCAAAAAATGTGGCAAAGGAATTCACTTTTTGTCCTGAATAAAATGTTATGTTACGGGCAAAACCAATACAACACATTACTGAGTACCACTCTCCATATTTTCAAGCGTAGTAGTGGATGCATCATGTCATGGGTATGCTTGTAATTGTTAAGGACTGGCGGGTTTTACAGGATAAAAAGAAAATGAATGGAGCTAAGCACAGGCAAAATCCTAGAGGAAGACCTGGTTCAGCCTGCTTTCCACCAGAAACTGGGAGATGAATTCACCTTTCAGCAGGACAATAACCTGAAATACAAGGCCAAATCTACACTGGAGTTGCTTACCAAGAAGACAGTGAATGTTTTTAAGTGGCTGGGTTACAGAATTTAGAGAAGAATAATGGATAAATGTTGCACAATCCAGGTGTGGAAAGCTCTTAAAGATTTAGCCAGAAGGACTCGCAGATGTAATCACTGCCAAAGGTGATTCTACAAAGTATAGACTCAGAGGTGGGAATATTTACAGTATGTAAATTTGAATTTTCGGTATTTAATTTTCAATACATTTGCTAAAATGTCTAAAAGAATGTTTTCACTTTGTTATTATGGGGTATTGTGTGTAGATGGATGAGAAAAATGAATTATTACGTTTTGAATTCAGGCTGTAATACAACAAAATGTGCAATAAGTCAAGGGGTACTATGAATACTTTCTGAAGGCACCGTAGTCTGTCAGTGATGACCTTTTGAGATTAAAGTCGTGTAGCTGTAACTCAAGATAAGGTTTATTGTCTCTGTCGACTGTGAACTTTGTCAGGTAGCATGCATTCACTGAATGGGAGGCTAAACTAATTACCTATCCCTGGCAACCTTGTTGTATGGAGAGAGTGGTCTATGAAACCAAACATCAAATATATTAAATTATTATTTTGAATGTTGACTTATGGGGAATCATTGTGGCAAAATATGAATCAAATATCATGTTTAATATTAAGAATAATATTAATATTGCCATAATTAACATCAATATTGACCATTATAATGTTAATATTGACCATGATAATGTTAATATTGACCATAATGTTTTTTTTATAAGATCATTACCACATGATGACTGTTCCTTTGATAACGTGATGTCAAGGCTACAACACGTCGCAAATCCATTATACAGATCCAGAAATCCTGCTGCGCCCTCCGGATTAAAATCTCCCGCAAGGCAGCAGTTTCACGCTCACTGCTCTTCTACTCTGCACATGCCTTTCTTTCATCCAAATATGTTCAAAGTAACAGGTGTCAAACTACTGAAGGCCTACTTTGGGTACCTCATTGGATGTCCATACTCACACTTACATCCAAAGACCCTTCAGACAGCTTAATGTTTGACTTGGATACAGGGGATCTCCTCCTCATATCCTGTTGACAAGGATGTGTTAGACCAGTCTCACCTTGCCCAGTCTCTGTTGTGATGATGCGGTGAAGGGTGGTCGCCCCAAGACACTGATCTTGGGTCAGTTTTCAATTTTCCCCAATAATGGTTAGGATTGGGGGAGGGAAAGCTGATCCCAGATAAGTACCTAGGGGAAACTTCCCCCCATGGCTTGAGATGCACTTGTGACAACAGGTGTGTAGCAGGTGTTACAGTAATGGCAGTCCACTAACCATTGTGGGGGCCAGGAGTTTATCTTAGTCATGGTAAGGAAAAACTATTGTCCCTAAATACGGGACCCAATCATCCAGCCACACGGTCAATGCAAATGATGGATGTCCATGGATAGTATTTTACTCCAAAAAATTGGTCCAGGGTTTTGAGTTGTGAATGGTGATGAATATATTGAGAACAAATGACAAAAGCTTGAATCGAATTCAAGTCTTTAATTTACATCGCGATGGAAGGATCGTGCTCAGACAACACCTTGCCAAACATACGTTATACTCCTGCTCATGTACTGTCACCTTACACAACATGTAACACAACATTGGTCTCATTCTCATTGGTCAAGTAGATGAACACCTAGATGTCCTCATTGGTTAAGTAGATGAACACCTATATGTCCTCATTGGTTAAGTAGATGAACACCTATATGTCCTCATTGGTAATTCACATGAACACTTTGTGAATTAGTTAACATGGCATCATATGGCTTCTAGATTATACTGAAGGTTGTGTATGCATTGGTACATCTTATCTTCTTCGTTCGCCGTGAGAAAGTTTCTCTTAGTCATTGCCAGGAAAAACTATGGGACTCAATATGGGACTCAATCATCCAGTCACACGGTCAATGCAACATTTTGAATGTTGTCCATGGAAAGTACTTTTACTCCACAAAATGGGTGAACGTGAAGAATGGGGCCTCTGAATTTACTCATCAATACTTTTCCTCAACTATGTGTTGGCTGTTTATTTTTTGAACAGAAAAAGAACTGTAGAATTGACAGTATGTGTATTATTTGTTTTGACAAAAGTTCCACCTGCCACCTTCCACGCTGTCAGTAATACATTGTCTCGTTACATCATGTTGTCAATTTTCCTCATACACAATCTATTCTCAGTAAAGGGAAGTGTTAAAGGCCCAGGGCAGTAAAACATGAGATGTTCCTGTGTTTTATATATATTTCCACACTATGGGGTTGGAATAATACTGTGAAATTGTGAAAATTATGATTATGCCCTTTCAGTGTAAGAGCTGTTTGAAAAGACTGCCTGTAATTTCAGCCTGTTTTGGTGGGATGGAGTTTTGGCCTTCCATGGAGACATCACCAGGCGGTAACCTCTCTGCAAATAACAGCAATGTTTTCCTCAGACCATTCACACAGTCCTAGCACAATTCTTGCTTGAGAAATTGCCCTTTGCTAAGAAGCTATTTTGGTTTATTTTTGACCATTTTAAATTAAAACAATCACAGTAAGGTATGTCATTGTACAATGATTTGATATTTAGATAAAAACAGCTAGTGATGGTCTTCATCAAGACAGTTGTGGCCATTGAGGGTGTAAGTGTGTCACTTGGCACACATATTTTGCCTGTATTCAAGCAACATATTGTACTGACAAAAAAAACGAACTTGCCATTATTTCAGTTTAGGTCAGTTTATGCCGAGTCTACAATGAAGACAGGTGATTTGGACATGTACCCCTCATTCAGGTGAACTGCTATGGTCACTTATTTATGGACTGGTAGGGAAGCACACCTCGCCTCTGGACCAATCAAAGGCAAGCTTACAGGTCGAAATCTCTAACTTAGTAATTATAGAGACCTGTATGATGAACTTAAAACCGCGTGTGGAATGATCTGCGCCACTCGGGAATCAACTCATCGACTAAACTCACTGTTTTTGCACTTTATTTTGTATTATTTTTTATAGAGGATTTTATCTTTATAGATAGAACAATGGAAACTACATATAAGTATTTCCCCGTTATTCTCCTATGTCTGAGTTTTAACCTGTTCACCTATGCGTGGTATTCACCTGTGGATGTATATGACAAAGTGGTCGAGCTAGTGTCGCCAGGAGAGGAATACCTGGATGAAATGTCAGTTCGCTCCTTTTTCAAACTGTTAGAGAAGCGTGTGCAGTGCCCTGGTGTGTCGTGTGAAAAGGTAACTTTTTTCTTACACTCGCTACAGCTTGCGCTTTAGGAAAGGTCGAGGTCCATTCTGCACCTGTTACTGTGCCGTGCCGTGCGCTACACTACTGGAGACTACGCTGTACGTGCAGTACAGTATGTCACAGTTCTTTGTTAGACCAATAGCTAAAATATATCCGTATTTTTTTTATTTATCAGTCTCTGACCGAGTCTATTTTAATTTTTATTGATACATATATCTTGAGCACTGAGCAATTTTAAAGTTAAAGCTTGCTCCGTAATATTTTTTAAAATCTATATTGTTATTATTACTGTATTATAGACTAAAAACAATAATGATTCGTGTTATTATTACACAGAGAGATATTACACATCAGCATTGCAGATTGTTTTGTACCAGAGTTTTGTAACTACATTTATTCCGACCTTTATGTTCTAACTATAACAATGACATAAAAGCAACTGATCAACATTAAAACAGGGTAGTAGATATTACAGAGCAATGTCTTAGGCTTAAATGGCTATGGCTGGGTTACAGGTATTAGCATAGCCTTCTGTATGACTATTACAATGATCATAACCCCAATATAAAATTTGATATGAATGCTTTTCATTTGAATGTCTTGGTTGTTTCACACTTCACAGTGCAGGTTGTTTAAATCGCATCTTAATGATCAGGCATTCTGTTTTCCTTCCATTTCTCAAATTCTATTTCATATTTCTTTCATTCTGTCCATCATGCCAAGGCACCAATACATGTTCATTTTGGTTTCCTTTGATTTACTGTAGAGAAAATGTATGCATTGCTCTATTCTCCATTTTGAATCCATGTCCCGTTGTAAAGATATGGAAGGCCTTGGACTTTACCTTGGCAGGTGTAATCTGTACCTATGACCATCTAGAGGCAGTTTTCCGTTCCATGTTATGTGAGAAATGTTATAGATTGGCCAGACATGTTCGAGACTTACACTAATTATCAGTATTTAGACAGTGTGTGCTGCTAATGCAACAATGGCTTGAGATCTTAATTAAAATATATGTGTGTAAGATGATACTGTTGAAACAGAAAAAAGTCTCGGCACACGTCCAGTCAGATGCAAATGGATTTTTAACAGAGCCTGAACTTTCAGTCAGTCCGACCTGCATCAAGCTCCGCCTCTTCTAAAATACGTTTACATCTGGCTGGAAATGTGTGGAGACGTTTTCCTGTTCCTCCACTTTTGCATTTTGCCTCCAGCACATTCACTAGTCGGTTTTGGATGTGAAGTAGATTCGGACTGTTATCTACATTATGATACTGTACAAAGTCACTGTATGTCCTGACTCAAAAACCCAGAGTATAGTCTGCTCTTAAAGATCAGAAAATGTCACCCAAGTCAAACCAACCCAAACTCCTTTCCTTTAGCTTGTGGTCATAATGACAAAACAGTAAGACCGTACGTTTGTTTTCTCTTATAAATTAGACCTATATTTGTCCTTAGTACATAAATAATCTACATGTAACACTGAAGCAAGCCTTCTTGTTTCTAGTGCCTTTCTGTGCAGTCAGTAGACCAGCTGGTGGGTAACTTCACCAGCACTGGTGGTCTCCTTCACAACGAGGGCTTCTTCAGAGTAGCGGCAGGATGCCACCTCTACCTCATCTCTCCCACCGAGGCCTGCTCTGCCGTGAGGGCAGGGAGGTGGGGGGATGAGACGGACCACCTCATCCAGGAAATCACAGGCCATGACCACCACGGACACAGGGATGGGCATGGACACGGAGACATGGAGAGCAGTGACATAGAGACTCTGCTCCGAAACATGGAGAAGCACTACCGGCCTGATCAGCAGTACGACCAGGTTGGAGCTGATGTGTAATAATTAAGCAATAAGGCCCGAGGGGGTGTGGTATATTGCCAATATACCACGGCTAAGGGCTGTTAAAACAATGCAGAGTGCCTGGCTACAGCCCTTAGCCGTGTTATATTGGCCATATACTGCAAACCCCAGAGGTGCTTTATTGCTGTTATAAACAGGTTACCAACGTAATTAGAACAGTAAACCAGGAGATTGCGTCATACCTGTGGTATATTGTCTCATATGCCATGCATTTTAGCCAATCGGAATCCAGGGCTCAAACTACCCGGTTTATAATGAAGAATAGCAAAATACTGTATATACTGACCTGTTTTCTAAATATTTAATTTGTCTCAACAAAGTATTTCTATTCTATTCAACAGTGTAAGTCTGTCCTGTCTTGTTATCATGGTCATTTAGCACTGTCTCACTGGTCAAGACATCTTAGAGGAGAGCAGCGCGTCAACTAGTTACGGTGACCCTCACAACACGGATGTGGTGTTTGGATACATAGTTTACCATGCTTTACGAGGTGACTGCATGATGGCCAGAGCATTACCTGAAGAAGACTATTTTCTGGATTTCATATTCAACCGCTTCGGCTCCGACAACATCACTATTCACGGTACCATAAGATAACCCTTTAATGTTATTACTGTCATATTACCTCATAACAAGTGACTATTCCTATTAGTATGAATCATTTTGATCTTATTCTTTAGTTTTAGTTTTATTACACTGCCATGTAATGTCATCCTCCTGCCTGTACTTCAACCTACTCATTCATCCATGTTGTGTCAAACATAGTTCATCTTTTATTTAGCATGTTGCCCTTGAGGGGCTATGCTATTAACATTACCCCATGAAAACCACTGGTAATGAGAGTGTATATTACTTTTCCCCAGGGGTGCAACTTTCACTGGGGACGGGGGGGACATATTCCCCCCAGTTTGATCATTGGAATGTGATACAAAAGGAGACAACGGTGTGCTTTAGGACCATGCGGATGCCTCCGAGGGGCCGGGTAGGCTCTTTGGAGTGTTTATCTGACTGGAGAAAAAAAAGTTATAACCCCCCCCCCCCCCCCCCCCCACTTCTAAAGCCAAAGTTTCGCCCCTGCTGTTCCCCAATGGCCTGCTATATACATTACCACCAATCATATCATTCTGATTCATCTCTGTAGAGCTGGAAGGTATTATGAAGAGCCTGCAACTGGGTGGAATCCACGAAGAGGACCACGATCATGAACATGGAGATCAAGATGGACACGACGATGACCATGGTCACGATGACCACGTTGACCATGACCATAGTGACCACAGTACCACTAGCGGGGGTCGAGGTGCTCAGAGTGGTTGGGGGGGTCGAGGTGGAAGTGAAGCCTTCAGGCAGAGTCACGAGGAGGGGTACTACCAGAGGAACATCAGCAGCTGGGACCTGGTAATTATTATACTGAACCACCTCAGTGCTTGGTGGGTAATTATTATACTGAACCACCCCAGTGCTTGGTGGGTAATTATTATACTGAACCACCTCAGTGCTTGGTAGGTCATTATTATACTGAACCACCTCAGCACTTGGTGGGTAATTATTATACTGAACCACCCCAGTGCTTGGTGGGTCATTATTATACTGAACCACCTCAGTGCTTGGTGGGTAATTATTATACTGAACCACCTCAACACTTGGTGGGTAATTATTATACTGAACCACCTCAGTGCTTGGTGGGTAATTATTATCCTGAACCACCTCAGTGCTTGGTGGGTAATTATTATCCTGAACCACCTCAGTGCTTGGTGGGTAATTATTATCCTGAACCACCTCAACACTTGGTGGGTAATTATTATACTGAACCACCTCAGCACTTGGTGGGTAATTATTATACTGAACCACCTCAGTGCTTGGTGGGTCATTATTATACTGAACCACCTCAGTGCTTGGTGGGTAATTATTATACTGAACCACCCCAGCGCTTGGTGGGTCATTATTATACTGAACCACCTCAGTGCTTGGTGGGTCATTATTATACTGAACCCAGGGGCGAAAATCTGATATCAACTTTGGAGGGGACAATTACATAAAATTTTCTCAAGAGCAATTCTTTAGGGGGACACCAAAAGTAGTGCTGTAACACATAGCCTACGTTGTAATATGGTAAATGTATATTGAGGAACCAAAGAAATAAGGTGTTTGCCGTACTCCTAACTACCGGTACCCAAAACTACACAACTAATCACAACAGCAATACCATTGCCTTTAACAAATCTTAGTTCAGTCACCAGTTTAAGTTGAGAGTGGGGGTATCCATGGCATTTTCCAATTATGTTCCTATTTTACAAGTCAAAAAAATTGAGAACCTTTCATAATGTTGCCAAACAAAGACTCAACAAACTTACCTGAGACTCCCTGTCTCTGCCAGTCTGTCCCCAACTCTGCTGTCTGTGTGCCATCTGTTGCCTGCTCTGCCTAATGACATCATTGTGAAACATTTCCATTAGAATTTAATTTCTTTCTTATGAACATTTTATCAACTAGTCTTTGAGATATTAGGCTACTAGGGTTCTTACTTTGCGTTTTGATGTACTGAAAAATACTCTGATGTCCGTCTTTTTTCTGCCATTTTTCTACCTGGCTGGCTACATACACACAGTATGTAGGTTATTTACAGTAGGAGATGGGCTTCTATCATCTTATCTTCTATCATTCTATATGGGCTTCGATCTAAAAGGTAGCTAGCAAATGTGAAACGGATTGCGGTGACAAGAGTTGACAGCTGTATGAGTTCACCATTTACACAACATATGCTGCAACCTTTTGTAATTTTAATTGTTTGTTTCATATTGGCTGGCTTCTAACAATAGCTGAATTT
This sequence comes from Salmo salar, assembly GCF_965601325.2. NCBI lineage: Eukaryota > Metazoa > Chordata > Actinopteri > Salmoniformes > Salmonidae > Salmo > Salmo salar. The sequence goes on along the minus strand of NC_138304.1, from coordinate 89,133,132 downwards.
GCAAAGCTAGCGAGCACCAATTCAGTAGTGTTTGCTATAATCCTTTCTACCCGGGTTAAATAAAGGTGAAATAAAATATATAAATAAAAGTTCCCTTGCGACAATTTAGCTTTTGCAACGAGACCATTAAATATATTTAAAACAATGGTAGAAGAGAGTGTAGTTCTGTTCAGTTTATCGCTAACCTTATCACAGGGACTTTGAAGCACTAACTTACATGCATGCTGATCTTGGAATAAATTGACGATAGCAAAGATTCCATCTTTGACGACGCCACATAAATGGAATAGGTACTAGCTAGCTTAATAGTTAATATTTGCGCGCTAGCTCTGCATATTCAGCTAGTGTGTGTGCGCGATTGACTGGATTAACCTCACGTCAGTTACGTGCATTGAGTGCCTTTCAGACAGTAGATACGACCTCTACGTTACCTAGCAAGCTAAGGAACTGGCAGTGGATCAAACCATTGTGAGGCAAAGGGTGGGGGGGTTGCAATCTTTTGAAACTTAAAAACGCGCTATTAAGTGTCTATAATCAGCACAATTGCTTTCATTGCGTATTATTAATATTATTTAAATTACATAGTTATGTTTCAGTGATATATTGGGGGGGACAAATCATATTTTTCCCAGGATGGGGGGGTCGTGTCCCCCCCGTCCCCCCCGGGATTTCCGCCCCTGACTGAACCACCTCAGTGCTTGGTGGGTAATTATTATACTGAACCACCCCAGTGCTTGGTGGGTCATTATTATACTGAACCACCTCAGTGCTTGGTGGGTAATTATTATACTGAACCACCTCAGTGGTTGGTGGGTAATTATTATACTGAACCACCTCAGTGCTTGGTGGGTAATTATTATACTGAACCACCTCAGCACTTGGTGGGTAATTATTATACTGAACCACCCCAGTGCTTGGTGGGTCATTATTATACTGAACCACCTCAGTGCTTGGTGGGTAATTAGGTTAAGGCCTTAGCTTCAGGGGCTTAAAGGCACAACACACACACACACAGACACACACACACACACACACACACACACACACACACACACACACACACACACACACACACACACACACACACACACACACACACACACACCCACCCACCCACACTCCTTCACTCTGATTCATTATCAAACTGCTAAACCCCTGGTGTCTGCTGCTCTTCCAGTGTGTTGTAATGAGCCTTAGATGTGCTTTAGATTGCCTGCGCTATTGGGAGCTATAGGATTCCCTCCATGGTAACATCTCTATTGGAGAAATCTGAATGAAAAGGAGCACAGCTGAGGCATAATGACATGTCACTTGTAATATTGGTCCCCACTTTATAAATGCCTAATCTCGAACTAAACCCAGAACTAAAATCTTGTGTAAGTTGGTCAGATCTACCATTTATGTTTACATAGTCTTTCCACAAGAGATGAATGAATGCCCAATGACATCTTTCCTTTAGTCATCAAGGAGTGTTCTTTTAAGGTATTGACTGGAACGAATTGCAAAAATCACTTAAGCTGGGAACTTATATCTCCCTCTCTAACTTTAAGCATCAGCTGTCAGAGCAGCTTACCGATCACTGTACCTGTACACAGCCAATCTGTAAATGGCACACCCAACTATCTCATCCCCATATTATTACTTTCCCTCTTGCTCTTTTGCACCCCAGTATCTCTACTTGTACATCATCTTCTGCACATCTATCACTCCAGTGTTAATGCTAAATTGTAATTATTTCGCCTCTGTGGCCCATTTATTACCTACCTCCCCACTCTTCTACATTTGCACACACTGTACATAGATGTTCCTATTGTGTTATTGACCGTACGTTTGTTTATGTGTAACTCTGTGTTGTTGTTTTTGTTGTTATCTTGGCCAGGTCGCAGTTATAAATGAGAACTTGTTCTCAACTGGCCTACCTGGTTAAATACAAGTGAAATAAAAAATAAAAAAAGTATCGGCCTACCCCAAGAATAGCTGAAAATGCTGTGCAGTGCATCAATGTAAAATGTAAATGCAAATTAATTATTCAATGAATATACTTGTCTACTCATCCAAATACTGTATCTGACTGTGTCACAAATGGCACACTATTCCCTTTATAGTGCCCAAAGCAGTGCACTATAGGGTGTTACAGCCCTGTTTCCTCCATATAGATGTGTTTCATCCCTGTTTCCTCCATATACAGTGCCTTGCAAAAGTATTCATCCCCCTTGATGTTTTTCCTATTCTGTTGCATTACAACCTGTAATTAAAATGTCTTTTTATTTGGATTTCACGTAATGGACAAATACACAAAATAGTCCACATTGGTGAAGTGAAATGAAAAAAATCAATTGTTTAAAAGAAGTGAAAAAAGAAAAAAAAATGAAAAGTGGTGAGTGCGTATGTATTCACCCCCTTTGCTATGAAGCCCCTAAATAAGATCTGGTGCAACCAATTACCTTCAGAAGTCACATAATTAGTTAAATAAAGTCCACCTTTGTGCAATCTAAGTGTCACATGATCTCAGTGTATATAACAGCTGTTCTGAAAGGCCCCAGAGTCTGCAGCACCACTAAGCAAGGTGAGCCATGAAAACCAAGCAGCTCTCCAAACAGGTCAGGGACAAAGATGTGGAGAAGTACAGATCAGGGTTGGGTTATAAAAAAATATCTGAAACGTTGAACATCCCATGGAGCACCATTAAATCCATTATTAAAAAATTGAAAGAATATGGCACCACAACAAACCTGTCAAGAGAGGGCTCCCCCACCTAAACTCACAGACCAGGCAAGGAGGGAATTAATCAGAGAGGCAACAAAGATACCAAAGATGCAAAGCTGCATAGGACCACTTTAAGCCATACACTCAACAGAGCTGGGCTTTACGGAAGTGTGGCCAGAAAAAAGACATTGCTTAAAGAAAAAAATAAGCAAACACGTTTGGTGTTTGCCAAAGGCATGTGGGAGACTCCCCAAAAATATGGAAGAAGGTACTCTGGTCAGATGAGACAAAAATTCTGCTTTTTGGCCATCAAGGAAAACGCTATGTCTGGCGCAAACCCAACACCTCTCATCACCCCGAGAACACCATCCCCACAGTGAAGCATGGTGGTGGCAGCATCATTTTGTGGGGATGTTTTTCATCGGCAGGGACTGAGAAACTGGTCAGAATTGAAGGAACGATGGATGGTGCTAAATACTGGGAAATTCTTGAGGGAGACTTGTTTCAGTATTCCAGAGATTTGAGACTGGGATGGAGGTTCACCTTCCAGCAGGACAATGACCCTAAGCATACTGATAAAGCAACACTCGAGTGGTTTAAGGGGAAACATTTAAATGTCTTGGAATTGCCTAGTCAAAGCCCAGACCTCAGTCCAATTGAGAATCTGTGGTATGACTTAAAGATTGCTGTACACCAGAGGAACCCATCCAACTTGAAGGAGCTGGAGCAGTTTTTCCTTGAAGAATGGGCAGAAATCCCACTGGCTAGATGTGCCAAGCTTATATAGACATACCCCAAAAGACTTGCAGCTGTAATTACTGCAAAAGGTGGATCTACAAAGTATTGACTTTGAGGGGGTGAATAGTTTTGCACACTCAAGTTTTCTGTTTTTTGTCTTATTTCTTGTTTGTTTCACAATAAAACATATTTTGCATCTTCAAAGTGGTAGGCATGTTGTGTAAATCAAATGATGCAAACCCCCCCCCAAAAAATTTAAATTTTAATTCCAGGTTGTAAGGCAACAAAATAGGAAAAATGCCAATGGGGTGAATACTTTCGCAAGCCACGCTAGATGTCTTTCATCCCTGTTTCCTCCATATAGATGTGTTTCATCCCTGTATCCTCCATATAGATGTGTTTCATCCCTGTTTCCTCCATGTATACTTGTTTCATCCCTGTTTCCTCCATGTAGATGTGTTTCATCCCTGTTTCCTCCATGTATACTTGTTTCATCCCTGTTTCCTCCATGTAGATGTGTTTCATCCCTGTTTCCTCCATGTATACTTGTTTCATCCCTGTTTCCTCCATGTAGATGTGTTTCATCCCTGTTTCCTCCATGTATACTTGTTTCATCCCTGTTTCCTCCATATATATGTGTTTCATCCCTGTTTCCTCCATGTAGATGTGTTTCATTCATGTTTCCTCCATGTATACTTGTTTCATCTTTGTTTCCTCCATGTAGACATGTTTCAGCGCTGTTTCCTCCATGTAGACATGTTTCAGCGCTGTTTCCTCCATGTATTTGGTATTTTATTAGGATCCCCATTAGCTGTTGTGAAAGCAGCAGCTACTCTTCCTGGGGTTCCACACAAAATATGAAACATGACATAATACAGAACAATAATAGACAAGAACAGCTCAAGGACAGAACTACATACTTTTTAAATGGCATACATAGCCTACATATCAATACATGCACATACAATATCTAGGTTAAATAGGGAGCGGCGTTGTGCCGTGAAGTATTGCTTTATCTGTTTTTTGAAACCAGATTTGCTGATCACTTGAGCAAAGAGATGGAACGGAGTTCCATGCAATAATGTCTCTATATAATACTGTAAGCTTTCTTGAATTTGTTCTGAATTTGGGGACTGTGAAAAGACCCCTGGTGGCATGTCCTGTATGTAAGTGTGTGTGTCAGAGCTGTAAGTTGTCTATGCAAACAATTTTGAATTTTCAACAAGTGAATGTTTCTTATAATAAGAAGAAGTGATGCAGTCAGTCTCACCTCTACTTTTAGCCAAGAGAGACTGGCATGCATAGTATTTATATCAGCCCTCTGATTACAGTGAAGAGCGAGATGTGCCGCTCTGTTCTGGGCCAGCTGCAGCTTAACTAGACCTTCCTTTGCGGCACTGGGCCACATGACTGGACAGTAATCAAGATCAGACAAAACTAGAGCCTGCAGGACTTGATTTTTGGAGTGTGGTGTCAAAATAGCAGAGCATCTCTTTATTATGGACAGACCTCCCCATCTTTACAACCATTGAATCTATATGTTTTGACCATGACACTTTACAATCTAAGGTAACACCAAGTAATTTAGTCTCCTCAACCTGTTCAACAGCCACACCATTCATTACCAGATTCAGCTACAGGTCTAGTTTAGGGAGAGCTTAGGGACTGATTTGTACCAAATACAATGCTCTTAGTTTAGAGATGTTCAGGACCAGTTTACTACTGGCCACCCATTCCAAAACTGACTGTAACTCCTTGTTAAGGGTTTCAGTGACTTCATTAGCGGTGGTTGCTGACACGTATATGGTTGAATAATCAGCATACATGGACACACAGGCTTGGTTTAATGCAAGTGGCAGGTCATTGGTCAAATGAAAAAGAATAGCAGGCCTAGAGACCTGCCTGCCGTATTCCATACCATACATGTTTTACATTAGAGAGAGGCTTCTGTAAAAAAAAACTCTGAGTTCTATTAGAAGAAAAGCTCTGAGTCCACGATATGGCAGAGGTTGAAAAGCCATAAAACATACGTTTTCTCAACAACAGGTTATTGGCAATAATATCAAAGGCTGCACTGAAATCTAACAGTACAGCTCCCACATTCTTCTTATTATCAATTTATTTCAACCAATCATCAGTCATTTTGTGTCAGTGCAGTACATGTTGAATGCCCTTTTCTATAAGCATGCTGCACGTCAATTTATTTACAGAGAAATAGCATTGCATTTGTTTGCAACAGTTTGCTAAGAGCTGGCAAAAAGCTGATAGTTCTGATTGGGTAACGGAATGACTTTGGCTTCCCTCCAGGCCTGAGGGCACACACTTTCCTGTATGCTTAGATTAAAGATATGACATATAGGAGTGGCCATAGAGTCAGCTACCATCCTCAGTAGCTTTCCATCTAAGTTGTCAATGCCAGAAGGTGTGTCATTATTGATCGATAACAAAAATAAATCAACCTCTCCCGCACCAACTTTAGAAAAAACTCAAACTTACAATGCTTTCTTTTATTATTTTTACTTTCTTTTATTATTTGTTTATTAATGCATAAATATGAGGTAGACTGTTCGTTGTTGGCATTTCCTGCCTAAGTAGACGTATTTCAGCCCTGTTTTCTCCATGTAGACATGTTTCAGCCCAGAGGAACTGGTAAAGATCCATGGGCTGAATGGATCTAGCCTGTCCAGGTATGACGTGGCCCGGCTTAGCCCAGCCCTGGTCCAGCAGATCCTCAGTGGGGCCTGCAACAGCACCTCTCCCCCTACTGGACCATCAGACCAGCTCAGCACCATAGAGAGTGAGTGGACTGCTACAGTCCTAGCTCCGTGCTTCTGCCTCTGCATTGCTTGCTCTTTGGGATTTTAGGATGGGTACATGTAAACTTCTGATGTTAAAAGGGATTTCTAAAATATATGTGATTGATTGACTACTACAGTACACACTTTATTCAACACTCACTCCTCTCCTTTTGATACAGAGAGGCCCATTCATCACTATTTACTTTTTAATGAAAAGGGAATGATAGTGAGACTCTGCACCAATACATTTACTATGTTCATAAATATAAACGCTCCAAAATGTAAACTATACTGAACAAAAATATAAAATCAACATGTAAAGTGTTGGTCCAATGTCCCATGAGCTGAAATAAAAGATCCCAGAAATGTTCCATAAACACAAAAAGCTTATTTCTCTCCAATTTTGTGCACATACTTGTTTTCATCCCTGTTAGTGAGCATTTCTCCTTTGCCAAGATAATTCACCCACCTGACAGGTGTGGCATATCAAGAAGCTGATTAAACAGCATTACTGCAGGAATGCCCACCTGAGGTGTTGCCAGAAAATGTAATTTTAATTTCTCTACCTTAAGCCGCCTCCAACGTTGTTTTAGAGAATTTGGCAGTACGTCCAACCGGCCTCACAACCGCAGACCATGTGTAACCACGCCAAGCCCAGGATCACCACATCCGCGTTCTTTACCTGTGGGATCGTCTGAGCCACCCAGACAGCTGATGAAACTGAAGAGTATTTCTGTCTGTAATAAAGCCCTTTTGTGGGGAAAAACTCATTCTGATTGGTGATTGGCTGGGCCTGGCTCCCCATTGGGTTAGTGGGTGGGCCTATACCTTCCCAGACCTACCGATGGATGCGACACTGCCCAGTCATGTGACATCCATAGATTAGTGCCTAATGAATTTATTTAAATGGACTGATTTCCTTATATGAACTTTAACTCAGTAAAATCTTTGAAATTGTTGCATGTTGCATTCATATTTTTGTTCAGTATAGATGGATGTTATCATTAGGTAATTGGCCTATTTCAAGCATGATCACAGTATGTGAAATATATTATCGTCTAACTGACCTTTCATGGCTTGACTGACTGATTTGCTTTAGTCCTGTTATTACTGTATACATTGAACCCGGTAATATTAATTCTCTCCACAGAGTATGTGTATGCCACCATCGCCAATCTTCTGATCTGTCTGGCCGCTGTGGTTGGCGTTGTGGTGCTGCTGTGTACTTCCTGTAGTAGTGTCTTCCAGCTCATCATCCAGTTCTGTGTCAGCCTGGCCGTGGGCTCCCTCACTGGGGACGCCCTGTTGCACCTCCTGCCTATGGTGAGCACCACAGTACCATATTCACATTACCGAGCCCAGCTGATTCAAGCTGAGCTGTACTGTGCTAGCCTAGTTACACACCCATCATAGTTGCTGGAACTGTGCCTGGAATGGACAATGTGAAAATAAAACCACTGATTTAGACTTAATACTCACTTTATAGCATAACAGGTATATCGTCAGGTATCATCTGGTTATTGTTCAGCAGCATTACCTTTTAGATTGTACCAGCAGCGCATCACACGCAACATCACAATCTAGCCAGCTAGGCCTCTTTCTCCTCAACACTTCCTTGAAGTGTTATGATTAAAGGTCCAGTGCAGCCATTTTTATCTCAACATCAAATAATTTTTGGGTAACAATTAAGTACCTTACTGTGATTGTTTTAAATTAAAATGGTACAAAAAATATAAAGAAATAGATTCTAAACAGAGCAATTTCTCAAGCAAGAATTTTGCTAGGACTGTCTGCGAGTGGTCTGAGTTTGGAGGGTGAAAACTGAAAACTAGCTGTTATTGCCAGAGGTTTGAAACGCTCTTTCTTATTGGTCTGTTAACTAGTTTACTGCATGGTGATGTCACCATGGAAGGCCAAAACGCCATCCCACCAAAACAGGCTGAAATTTCAGGCGGTCTTTTCAAACAGATCTTACACCAAATGGCCGTTGTCATAATTTTCACAATTTCACAGTATTATTCCAACCACATATTGTGGGAAATAAATATAAAACACAGGAAATCCATTTTTTTACTGCACTGGGCCTTTAATGTCTGTGCGACCCAATGATCATCTAGATGTCTGAGAGCCTTTGATTAAACTTAACTCCACAATTTACGATGGAGTTGAGCTGCAACTTGTGTGGGCGGACTGGAGCTACGACGTCACATAAAATGGTTTTATCAAAAAATACTGATTTCAGCACCCAAAGAATAGCTTGACATTGTCGCCACTGAACTGCATCGTAAATCGTGGAGTTGAGTTTAGTTGGCTAATTTCCCCCAGGGCAGACAGACTCTTCTAAAGGAGATACAGAACTTCCTGTTCCTGTAGCTCAATCCTTTTAGATCCATGCCAACATCACAGGACGACATATTAGCAGGCTGTCACACCCTATCCTCAGCTACAGTGTAAAATAATGTGATTAAGGAACTGAAACGACACCCTCTCATTGGACAAACAGAGAAATGGGCCGATGTTGCTTCAGGGAATCTTCGGTCATTACAAAGCCAATGATGAGAGCAACATAACACTGTGTCCCAATGGTGCCGAAATTGTTTCCCCCTCTCCTCTCCTTAACAACTACCTATTGAGAGGACATGATTGGTGAAAGCAATATGGTGGATAGGTACCAGTCTCCACTCTAAACATTCATCTGTCAGAACAGTGGCATGTGAAGGAGGCCATTTCAGAGTAATGGACCCACAGGTTGATTGCATCACCAGTATTTGGTTTTATCCTTCCCTGTGTATTGCCGTCATAAAGGTTACATAACACTGTCATAACACTGTCATTATAATGACTTTGGGCTGACTGTGTCTGGCCGTATTGTGACCGTGTTTCCTCTTTTGATTCAGTTCCTAGGCCTCCATGTTCACAGTGAAGGAACAGACCACAGCCACTCAGAGGAGGTTCCAGACTACATCTATAAGATACTGGTGCTGATGGCTGGCATCTACTGCTTCTATCTCATGGAGACTATCTTCTCCATCGTCACCACGCACCATGCCCCGCATCACCATGGGGTAAGTAGTGTCTATCCCCTGGGCTGTGTTCAGTAGGGCCCAACGTAGCAAAATGTTTTGCATCAAGAAACAAAAATCTGTGACCTTATTGGACAATTTCAGGTAGTACCTCCCAATTTCACTCTGTTTCGAAATATTATCTTCTTACTGAACCCCACTGTTCTGTCCGCTTACTGGTTCGGTGGATCCACGGTGAAAAAAACTCCCACACGTATATTTGCAATAAACTTTTAATAAAGTGCAACACTTCGGTCACAGAAATTCGTCAGGTCTTACTGGTTCCAAAATGTGATAATTGTTAGGTAATAACAGTAGATACATGTTCTATGTTGTCTGCAATCAAAAGATATTGATATTATGAGCACATTGTCTCATTGTGTTTCCAGGCGGAGTCTGAGCCCCATCACTGTGACCATGGTAAAGTCCTGGAGATGTACCTGCAGGACAAAAAGAACAAGCAGTCTGTATCGCAGACAGACCTGGTAGGTTCTGTACTAGTTATTCACAGACAGACCTGGTAGGTTCTGTACCAGTTATTCACCGACAGACCTGGTAGGTTCTGTGCCAGTTATTCACAGACCGACCTGGTAGGATCTGTACCAGTTATTCACAGACAGACCCGGTAGGATCTGTACCAGTTATTCATTGACAGACCTGGTAGGATCTGTACCAGTTATTCACAGACAGACCTGGTAGGTTCTGTGCCAGTTATTCACAGAGACCTGGTAGGTTCTGTACCAGTTATTCAAAGACAGACCTGGTAGGATCTGTACCAGTTATTCACAGACAGACCTGGTAGGATCTGTACCAGTTATTCACAGACAGACCTGGTAGGTTCTGTACCAGTTATTCACAGAGACCTGGTAGGTTCTGTACCAGTTATTCAAAGACAGACCTGGTAGGTTCGGTGTCAGTTATTTGCAGACTGATCTGGTAGGTTCTGTACCAGTTATGCACAGACATACCTGGTAGGTTCTGTACCAGTTATTTGCAGACTGACCTGGTAGATTCTGTACCAGTTATTCGCAGACTGACTCTGGTAGGTTGTGTAACAGTTATTTGCAGACTGACCTGGTAGGTTCTGTACCAGTTTTTGCAGACTGACCTGGTAGGTTCTGTACCAGTTATTTGCAGACTGACCTGGTAGGTTCTGTACCAGTTATTCGCAGACTGACTTGGTAGGTTGTGTAACAGTTATTTGCAGACTGACCTGGTAGGTTCTGTACCAGTTATTCACAGACTGACCTGGTAGGTTCTGTACCAGTTATTTGCAGACTGACCTGGTAGGTTCTGTACCAGTTTTCGCAGACTGACCTGGTAGGTTCTGTACCAGTTATTTGCAGACTGACCTGGTAGGTTCTGTACCAGTTTTCGCAGACTGACCTGGTAGGTTCTGTACCAGTTATTTGCAGACTGACCTGGTAGGTTCTGTACCAGTTATTCGCAGACTGACTTGGTAGGTTGTGTAACAGTTATTTGCAGACTGACCTGGTAGGTTCTGTACCAGTTTTCGCAGACTGACCTGGTAGGTTCTGTACCAGTTATTTGCAGACTGACCTGGTAGGTTCTGTACCAGTTATTCGCAGACTGACCTGGTAGGTTCTGTACCAGTTATTCGCAGACTGACTTGGTAGGTTGTGTAACAGTTATTTGCAGACTGACCTGGTAGGTTCTGTACCAGTTATTCGCAGACTGACCTGGTAGGTTGTGTAACAGTTATTTGCAGACTGACCTGGTAGGTTCTGTACCAGTTTTCGCAGACTGACCTGGTAGGTTCTGTACCAGTTATTCACAGGCTGACCAGGTAGGTTGTGTAACAGTTATTCACAGACAGACTTGGTAGGTTGTAAACCCTCTAACCTCTCTCTTGGGGAACTGAGTCAGACATAGGTCCATGACTGAAAAGCCAGTTTCATAGTAAGCCTATATTTTTACCTGGCACAGCATGTAGTTTTACGTCTCTACTACCCGTGTTTCTGAAGACCTTGTCCCTCACTAACCCTTTCACTGCTGTAATTCAGATGTTATTATTCTGTAATGTTCTGATCCTGCTAGGTTGATAGCAATGACACAGAGAAAGCCTTTCCAGAACAAAACCAACACTCAAGGGGTAAGAAAGTCTTCTGGGTCTACATACAACCTTTTCATAAGACATTACATCTAATCAAAGTTTATTGGTCACTTGCACAGGAAAGCCTTTTTCTTTTTATATTAATGTTTGTAAATATAAACACAATAAGAATATACAATATAGACTAAGAAATGTGTTAAAGTAAGTAGTGACATGACTGAGCAGTGAAGATGATAATAATAATAATAATAAAACAAATATAGGTCAGGGTTTGAGCTGCCACTGTCAACTGTAAGTGCTGTTATTGTGAAGTGAAAACATCTAGGAGCAACTTTGCTCAGCCGCAAAGTGGTAGGCCACACAAGCTCACAGAACGGACCACCGTGTGCTGAATCGTGTAGCACGTAAAAATCGTCTGTCCTCGGTTCCAACACTCACTACCGAGTTCCAAACAGCCTTTGGAAGCAACGTCAGCACAAGAACTGTTCGTCGGGAGCTTCATGAAATGGCCGAGCAGCCCAATACAAGCCTAAGATCATCATGCCAAGTATCGGCTGGAGTGGTGTAAAGCTCGCCGCCATTGAACTCTTGAGCAGTGGAACGCATTCTCTGGAGTGATGAATCACGCTTCAATATCTGGTAGTCCGATGGACGAATCAGGGTTTGGTGGATGCCAGGAGAACGCTACCTGCCCCAATACATTATGCCAACTGTAAAGTTTGGTGGAGGAGGAATAATGGTCTGGGGCTGTTTTTCATGGTTCGGTCTAGGCCCCTTAATTCCAATGAAGGGAAATCTGCGTGGAAGAACTTTACTGGCCTGCACAGAGCCCTGACCTCAACCCCATCGAACACATTTGGGAAGAATTGGAACACTGATTGCGAGCCAGGCTTAATCGCCCAACATCAGTGCCCGTCTTCACTAATGCTCTTGTTGCTGAATGGAAGCAAGTCCCCACAGCAATGTTCTAATATCTAGTGGAAAGCCTTCCCAGAAGAGTGGAGGCTGTTATAGCAGCAAAGGGGGGACCAACTCTATATTAATGCCCATGATTTTGAAATTAGATATTCGACGAGCAGGTATCCACATACAGTACTTTTGGTCATGTAGTGTATATATACAGTATATTCTGTATTTACAAATATATATATATATATATACTGCTCAAAAAAATAAAGGGAACACTAAAATAACACATCCTAGATCTGAATGAATGAAATAATCTTATTAAATCCTTTTATCTTTACATAGTTGAATGTGCTGACAACAAAATCACACAAAAATAATCAATGGAAATCCAATTTATCAACCCATGGAGGTCTGGATTTGGAGTCACACTCAAAATTAAAGTGGAAAACCACACTACAGGCTGATCCAACTTTGATGTAATGTCCTTAAAAGAAGTCAAAATGAGGCTCAGTAGTGTGTGTGGCCTCCATGTGCCTGTATGACCTCCCTACAACGCCTGGGCATGCTCCTGATGAGGTAGCGGATGGTCTCCTGAGGGATCTCCTCCCAGACCTGGACTAAAGCATCCGCCAACTCCTGGACAGTCTGTGGTGCAATGTGGCGTTGGTGGATGGAGCGAGACATGATGTCCCAGATGTGCTCAATTGGATTCAGGTCTGGGGAACGGGCGGGCCAGTCCATAGCATAAATGCCTTCCTCTTGCAGGAAGTGCTGACACACTCCAGCCACATGAGGTCTAGCATTGTCTTGCATTAGGAGGAACCCAGGGCCAACCGCACCAGCATATGGTCTCACAAGGGGTCTGAGGATCTCATCTCGGTACCTAATTGCAGTCATGCTACCTCTGGCGAGCACATGGAGGGCTGTGCGGCCCCCCAAAGAAATGCCACCCCACACCATGACTGACCCACCGCCAAACCGGTCATGCTGGAGGATGTTGCAGGCAGCAGAACGTTCTCCACGGCGTCTCCAGACTGTCACGTCTGTCACATGTGCTCAGTGTGAACCTGCTTTCATCTGTGAAGAGCACAGGGCACCAGTGGCGAATTTGCCAATCTTGGTGTTCTCTGGCAAATGCCAAACGTCCTGCACGGTGTTGGGCTGTAAGCACAACCCCCACCTGTGGACGTCGGGCCCTCATACCACCCTCATGGAGTCTGTTTCTGACCGTTTGAGCAGACACATGCACATTTGTGGCCTGCTGGAGGTCATTTTGCATGGCTCTGGCAGTGCTCCTCCTGCTCCTCCTTGCACAAAGGCGGAGGTAGCGGTCCTGCTGCTGGGTTGTTGCCCTCCTACGGCCTCCTCCACGTCTCCTGATGTACTGGCCTGTCTCCTGGTAGCGCCTCCATGCTCTGGACACTACGCTGACAGACACAGCAAACCTTCTTGCCACAGCTCACATTGATGTGCCATCCTGGATGAGCTGCACTACCTGAGCCACTTGTGTGGGTTGTAGACTCCGTCTCATGCTACCACTAGAGTGAAAGCACCGCCAGCATTCAAAAGTGACCAAAACATCAGCCAGGAAGCATAGGAACTGAGAAGTGGTCTGTGGTTACCACCTGCAGAACCACTCCTTTATTGGGGGTGTCTTGCTAATTGCCGATAATTACCACCTGTTGTCTATTCCATTTGAACAACAGCATGTGAAATGTATTGTCAATCAGTGTTGCTTCCTAAGTGGACAGTTTGATTTCACAGAAGTGTGATTTACTTGGAGTTACATTGTGTTGTTTAAGTGTTCCCTTTATTTTTTTAAGCAGTATATATACAATTATTAACAATAGCTGCATTTGAATGGACTTATTTAGATGACTGAGCCTCTCTCTGAGTTTCCCTTCTGTCTCTCCCCTCCACTAGAACAGCGTCTGCTACCCTACATGGTTACCATAGGGGACGGCATACATAACTTTGCCGATGGCCTGGCTATCGGAGCGGCCTTTTCTGTGTCCTGGAAGTCAGGCCTTGCCACGTCTCTGGCTGTGTTCTGTCATGAGCTGCCTCATGAACTGGGTGAGTGGAGACCCGACTGATTCCTCTAGTTGGCCATGTTGAAAAAGGCTCTTGAGAATAAGGTCCAGCCATATATATATATAGTTAGATTTGTTTGATTTCAGAAGAATATCTTTCATTTTGAACAATAAAGTATTAGAATAGATTAATAGCAATAGATGAAAGGTAGATGATTAGCAGATATACAGTTTAGCCATTTGGCTCTGTTTCCAGATTTCTAATTCACACAATCCTTCCAATGACATCAACCTAAGACCCACATTTGATCACCAGTGTCATCCCTTTAAACCTCTCCTCTCTCCCTTCTCTCCATCTCCCAGGTGACTTCGCTATCCTGCTGCACAGCGGGGTGTCAGTGAAGAAGGCCTTGATGCTGAACGTGGCCAGTGCCCTCACATCCTTCATCGGACTCTACATCGCCCTCACCATCTCTACTGACATGGCCACCAAGCAGTGGATCGCTGCCATCACCTCTGGTCTCTTCCTGTACGTGGGTCTGGCTGATATGGTTAGTATGCTAGTTTTACCACATTCTCAAACAGGATAGGAGGAATAGCTTCTTGGGGGTTCTTTTCAAATGAGAATCTGTCGCACGAATAGTTCAATTGTTTTGACTTGGGCCTTGAGCATCTCCTGGCCATCTGACCTGACCAGGAATAACTCTGACCCCTAGTTATGCCACAGTTGCTCCTATTCCTTTCAGCAATGCCTCATTTCTATAAATATGATATATTTTGAACAATGATTTAAATGCATTTTATTGTCTTAATCCTCATCCCCCAGCTCCCCACCATGGTCCATGCGGACAACCGTAGGCCCTGGCTCATGTTCCTGCTGCAGAACGTAGGACTGCTGTCTGGCTGGGGCATCCTGCTGCTCCTCTCTCTATATGAGGATAAAATTGGCTTCTAGAGCCTCCCAGTCCTAACACTGTACAGTACAATACATTTACAAATGACACTCTGTAGGCTATGCTATATTTCACCTGTTTTGAGATTGTTACTGTATCTGTAACACGCTTGGTATTTCTAAATGACACAACATTACCTGACATTACTTTTCTAGATGTTATATACAGTATGAGCATACAGGCTAGTTCTGGTGTATCTTATGCATCTAACACATGGAAGTATAATCTGTTGGTGTTCTGTTTGGACACATCCTGCCATTGGTGCTAATGTTACTATTTGAAGGGATATCATCTGAATGTGATTAGTTCAAACTGTAATTTATACAACCTATATTTATAATGGGACTCACAGGTCCTCAGGCTACTTCCTCTCTAATTGTCACACCTTTTGTATTAACCTCATGTACAGTGCCTTCATAAAGTATTCACACCCCTTGACTTTTTCCACATTTTGTTGAGTTAACGCCTGAATTGAAAATGGATTAAATTGAGATCTTGTGTCATTGGCTTATAAAACATTCTGCTTTAGAAATGTTTATAAATGAATTCAAAATTAAAAGCTGAAATGTCTTGAGTCAATAGGTATTCAACCCCTTTGTTATGGCAAACCTAAATAATTTCAGGAGTAAAAATGTGCTTAACAAGTCACATAATAAGTTGCATGGACTCACTCTGTGTGCAATAATAGTGTTTAACATAATTTTTTAATGACTACCTCATCTCTGTACCCCACACATACAATTCATTATCTGTAAGGTCCCTCAGTGGAGCAATGAATTTCAACCACAAAGAACAGGGAGGTTTTCCAATGCCTCGCAAAGAAGGGCACCTATTGATAGATGGGTAAAAATGAAAAAAGCAGACATTGAATATTTTTTTGACCATGGTGAAGTTATTAATTACACTTTGGATGATGTATCAATACACCCAGTCACTACAAAGATACAGGCGTCCTTCCTAACTCAGTTGCCAGAGAGGAAGGAAACCGCTCAGGGATTTCACCATGAGGCCAATGGTGACTTTAAAACAGTTACAGAGTTTAAAGACTGTGACAGGAGAAAACTGATGGATCAACAACATTGTAGTTACTCCACAATACTAACCTAATTGACAAAGTTAAAATAAGGAAGCCTGTACAGAATACAATTATTCCAGCAGTGTAAGAAGAGGGGGGTCCTGGATATAGGTACTGGATGGTCCTGGATGGCAGGAAGCTTGGCCCCATTGATGTACTGGGCCGTACGCACTACCCTCTGTAGAGCCTTATGGTCAGATGCCGAGCAGTTGCCATACCAGGCGGTGATGCAACTGGTCAGGATGTTCTCGATGGTGCAGCTGTAGAACCTTTTGAGGTTCTGGAGACCCATGCTAAATCTTTTCAGTCTCCTGAGGGGGAAAAGGTGTTGTCGTGCCCTCTTCACAACTGTCTTGGTGTGTTTGGACCATGATAGTTCGTTGGTGGACACCAAGGAACTTGAAACTCTCGACCCGCTCCACTTCAGCCCCGTTGTTAATTGGGGGACTGTTCGGACCTCCTTTTCCTGTAGTCCACGATCAGCTCCTTTGTCTTGCTCACATTGAGGGAGAGGTTGTCCTGGCACCACACTGCCAGGTCTCTGACCTCCTTTCTATAGGCTGTCTCATCGTTGTCTGTGATCAGGCCTATCACTGTTGTGTCGTCAGCAAACTTAATGATAGTTTTGGAGTCATGCTTGGCCATGCACCCCTGAGAGGCCCCAGTGTTGGGGTTCAGTGTGGCAGATGTGTTGTTGCCTACCCTTACCACCTGGGGGCGGCCCATCAGGATGTCCAGGATCCAGTTGCAGAGGGAGGTGTTTAGTCCCAGGGTCCTTAGCTTAGTGTTGAGCTTTGTGGGTACTATGGTGTTGAATGCTGAGCTGTAGTCAATGAACAGCATTCTCACATTGGTGATCCTTTTGTCCATGTGGAATGGGCAGTGTGGAGTGCGATTGAGATTGCGTTATCTGTGTATCTGTTGGGGCGGTATGCAAATTGGAGTGGGTCTAGGATTTCCGGCATGATGGTGTTGATGTGAGCCATGACCAGCCTTTCAAACATCTATAGCAAGACTTGAAAATGGTTTTCTAGCAATGATCAACAACTAACTTGACAGAGCTGGAAGAATTTAAAAAATAATAATGTGCAAATATTTTAGAATCCAGGAGTGCAAAACTCTTAGACTTACCCAGAAAGACTCACACCTGTAGTTGCTGCCAAAGGTGATTCTAACATGTATTGACTCAGGGGTGTGAATACTTGTGTACTGTAAATGAGATATTTCTGTATTTCGTTTTCAATAAATGTACAAACATTTCTAAAAACATGTTTTCACTTTGTCGTTATGGGGTATTG
Organism: Salmo salar; assembly: GCF_965601325.2. Lineage (NCBI taxonomy): Eukaryota > Metazoa > Chordata > Actinopteri > Salmoniformes > Salmonidae > Salmo > Salmo salar. Next base: position 89,115,486 of record NC_138304.1, on the reverse strand, counting down.
TGTGTAGATGGGTGAGATAAATAAATACATGTAATACATTATGAATTCAGGCTGTAACACAACAACACGTGGAATAAGTCAAAAGGTATGAATACTTTCTGACGGTACTGTACTTGGCAGTGTGCACTGTATAGTAAAGTAGGTAGATGCTGTTTTTGAATTTGTGATCTTATGACGTGTGAAGTTGATGCAAGTGTACACAGTGTGTATGAATGTGAGAATGTGACAGGGTTGTGGTGAGTTGAAGATACCCATTCAATTTTAAGTTTATAGTCAATTGAGGCTTTTTCTTGAAGACATGATTGAGTAATAATTATTAAGTAGCTTATAAGTAGTGTATGTGTTCAAATGGACCACTGGAGGGAGCTCTGAGACTCATAATATTATGTATTCCTGTTACCTTGAAATTCACCCGACACATGGCCACATTAGAGGAGAGATACTGTATATCACCATAGGATGTCTTCTTTCCACAGCAATGATAGATAAGTCGCATTACCTTCAAATTATAAGGCTCTATCTGCAAAAAGATGATTCTAAGATAATTGGCTTTAAAGTACCAAACCACTCATTGGCTTGAATGGTGTGAGCAATTTTTAAAATATTTTATTATTTTTAACTTAACAACATGAATTGGGGTATTTAATGTACTATATTGGTGGAGAACCTTTTACAGAGCAAGGCTACGACAATAACTACATTTTGACAAAATGCAGATAGAACCTTAATAATTCAAAGCTTTCACAGATGTCAACCATGATTGTCAGAATATAGTTTTGTAAATAGTGAGGTAAATTGATGTCCTTCCTATTTTGTAATATGAGTGAAGGTTTTTTTTTCAGTGGATATTATTTTTTTTGAAAAAATATTTACGCCTTCCTTGTCAGTTCACTACAGTCACAGCTTAACAGTAACATTAATTGAACAGGTTGTTAGAACATTTATGATTTACCACCTATTATAATTTGCCTGTTTTGCAACTGCTGATGACATAGGCAAAGAAATACTGCAGAGCATTTCAAACTGTCAGGCTATTCATAAACTCCTCCCTGTCAAATATTCTCCATGTCCAACCTTATGAAACCAGCATCATAATTTGACAATGATGTGACAATTCTGTAGAAAACAAGGTTTATACAATTGTCATCTTTACAACTACAAATAGCTAGAAATAGACAATGTACCCATTCAGAATCAAACTAGAGATGCCTTATAATGCCTGCTATTGTGGTGCTAAACTGCATGGAGAACCTTCAGAAGCCCCGAGCTAGATTGTAAACACAGAGTCGGCGTCCCAAATGGCTCTGCTCAAAAATAGTGCACTATATACTATAATAGGGTGCCATTTGAGACACAGCCATGGAGCCTATCAGGAATCTGATTCGTTACTTATCGTCCTCCTGCGGGGGTGAAGCTTCTGTGTGAGCCAATAAGATGGCAGCGTAATCTTAGATATGTTAAGAACCATTGTGGTAAGCCTGCCAGTCTTCTTTAGAAAGCATCGATTAATTTATTCATAGACACAGAGGCATGCTTAGGTCTGCAGGATAGAATGCATGTGTCATTGTTTGTTGTAGGAAAGCGGAAAAGATCCAATAACTTTGGTTTAGGTGCCAGATACGGAGGAATATGGTAGGCATCGGACAAAAGGTATGACATGCCAGGAGGTTCCTCAGATACAAAGATAAAGAAGCTGAACTATCATTTGAAGAATCTATTAATACATTATGCAAATGTTTTGTTATTCATACTTTTAGCAGAACTTAAGGTCTTGGATGTTGTAATGTTTTGTTATTCATACTTTTAGCAGAACTTAAGGTCTTGGATGTTGTAATGTTTTCATGTCTTTGATGTCAACAGGTAGAGAGCTAATTGATGTTGCTCTACATTCTGTTGCTCGAAAACAGTTCAATTTTGTGCTTTTCTTTTTTATATTTTTCATTTGCACTGTACCTTGGTGAGTTACATGGAGATTGCCTTTGCAAGATCCCTATCATTTTGTAATCATCATAGAATTGTAACATTTCATGTGTTTGACATGTGTTGACATGGAACACTAGTGTCATTCACTGTTGAAGTAGGAGAGTGACATAAATGGTTTTCTAATCTAATCCATGGCCTGTTCTCCCCTCATTCCCATTCAGCTCTATCTGTCTGTGTGGTTAATGACATTCCCATTAGGTGCCCTGTGGGACCCTATAGTGGGTTGAGGAGGACTGGGGAGGACTGCTCCTGCTGCTCCCACATGGGGACACCCTTTGTGTCTGGATAGACGACACACACTGAGGATGTTAACACCATCCCCTGCCTAACACCCTCCCCAATGCACACAGGCAGACACACACACACACACACACACACACACGCACACGCACACACACACACACACACACACAGATGCACACACACGCACACGCACACCATTACTGTGACAGCAATCACAAATGAAGCGTTAAATGAAGAAACAGATAGCCGTGTTCACAGGGGAGTGGGGCTCCACTCCCTATTCAAAGGGAATGTGTGGCTGAGACCAAAGAGGCATTAGCTTCACAAAGACAGACAGATCAACAGACAGACAGACAGACAGACCCTCCTATTCGCCTCACCACTTCACTAGCCAATTAAAGGTTAGCCCTCCACAAAAGAGCATCCATCGGGGGAGAGAGATGCAGCCCCAGTAACACCGGCCCTGATAGGACACCACTGATCTATGGTTACATCCCAAATGGTACCCTATTCCCTATGAAGTGCACTATTTTTGACCAGGACCTTACGGGGCTCTGGTCAAAACTAATACACTATAAAGGGAATATAATGCCATTTGAGACGCTGCCTATCTATCCTCTCTGGATGGCCAAAACAACCCAGAGAAAAAGGCTTCACTCCACAGCCCCCTGCCTGGTCCAGACCCCTGCAGCTTGTTTGGTTTCTCCAGCTAAATGCTTCCTGTGTGTATCGTTTTTCTTTCAGCCTCTCATGGATATTTGAGATTGAGAAGAGCCCTGCAGTAACTGTACTACTGCAGCTCTCAGACTGCTCCTGCCCAGTAGTTTTTTGTGTGAGTGTCAGAGGCTCTTTGTCAACATTCCGCTCTTGTTTGTTTGTTTATCTTTTTAAGGCTTGAGCGGAGCACCTTGAGAGAGAGAGAGAGAGAGAGAGAGAGAGAGAGAGAGAGAGAGAGAGAGAGACGGAGCAAGATGGAACAAGATGGCGCCGACAGACATGGTTGCCGTGTTCCTAGCGCCTAACAAACTTTGCCATATATATTTTTTTGTGTTATTTCTTACATTATTTGCTCAGAACATTTCTTGCAATATTAGCTAGTCCGGAAATAAATCTAGGATATTAGATTAGCGGTCACTCACCAGCATTTAAAAAAAAATAATACTTTCCTGAATTGGTTCCTTTGTTCTTATCCCCCGAGGCATTTCCACTCATCCCAAGGGCTGCTCCAAGACGCCGCCAACGGAGAAGAGGATTATCAAGTGGACTTGTAGCATCCACCGCTTCCGAGTATCCCTGGACAATAAAGTATACGAGCTCAGGGTGAGGATTTCCTTCCAGAGAGACATCGGGGACTGTTACATACTGTGTTTCACAGAACCATGGCTCTCTCAGGATATACTGTCCCTGTCCATACAACCAGCGGGGTTCTCCTTACATCGCACAGACAGGAAGAAAGAAATCTCTGGGAAAAAGAAAGGCAGAGGTGTATTCTTCACCATGAACTGGGGGTGGCAGGTAGCCTAGTGGTTAGAGCGTTGGACTAATAACCGAAAACCGTTGCAAGATCAAATCCCTGAGCTGACAAGGTAAAAATCTGTCGTTCTGCCCCTGAACAAGGCAGTTAACCCACTGTTCCTAGGCCGTGATTGAAAATAAGAATTTGTTCTTAACTGACTTGCCTAGTTAAATAAAGGTAAAATAAACCAAATAAAAAAACTACTCTTGGTGTGATTGTGGTAATGTACAAGAACTCAGGTCCTTTTGTTCTCCCGATTTGGAATACCTCACTATCAAATGCCGACCGCATTACCTCCCGAGAGAATTCTTTTTGGTCATCGTCACGGCCGTGTATAGTCCCCCTCAAGCCGACACTGCGACGGCTCTGGACTTTGTGCAAACTGGAAACCGCATATGCTATGACCGCATTTATTGTAGCTCCGGACTTTAATACCCATCTGGACAAGAGGAATACCTATGTAAGAGTGCTGTTCATCGACTACAGCCCAGCCTTCAATACCATAGTGCCCTCCAAGCTCATCGCTAAGCTTGGGGTCCTGGGTCTGAAACCTGCATTGTGCAACTGGGTCCTGGACTTCCTGACAGGCCATCCCCAGGCGGTGAGGGTAGGCAAAAACTGCTCTTCAACATGGGGGCCCCACAAGGGTGCGTGGCAATGTGTTGATAAAACTTTGGTAGCGTTTTCTTCAGATTTGCTTTATCAATGTCAATAAAATGACATCCACGAGGCTGCAGTGGAGAGCGTGCATATCACTGATAACCTGAAATGGTACATCCACACAGACAGTGTGGTGAAGAAGGTGCAACATCGCCTCTTTAACCTCAGGAGACTGAAGAAATTCGGCTTGGCCCCTAAGACACTCACAAACTTCTACAGATGCACCGTTGAGAGCATCCTGCCGGTCTGTATCACCGCCTGGTATGGCAACTGCAACGTCCGCAACTGCAGTGCTCTCCCAAGGGTGGTGCGGTCAGCCCAATACATCACAGGGGGACACTGCCTGCCCTCCAGGACATCTACAGCACCCAATGTCACAGGAAGGCCAAGAAGATCATCAAGGACCTCAGCCACCCGAGCCACGGCCTGTTCACCCTGCTACCAGCCAGAAGGCAGAGACTGTACAGGTGCATCAAAGCTGGAACCAAGAGACTGAAAAACAGCTTCTATGTCTTGGCCATCAGACTGTTAAACAGTCAGTCACCAGACTCACCACTAACCGGCTTCCACCCAGTACCCTGCTCTGAACTTTAGTCACTGTTGCTAGCCGGCTACCTCCCGGTACTCAACCCTGCACCTTAGAGACTGTTGCCGTATAGTCATGGTCACTAGTAATGTTTACATGCTGTTTTACCCACTTCATATGTATATACTGTATTCTAGTCATGGCCTATCCTATATAACTACTGCTTTACACACCTTGTCTATCCATATACTGCACGAATTGTCTATACACACCATCATATACATATATATTTACACTGAGTTGATATACTTACACTGAGCAGGCAGGCGGTGGCTGGCCATTAGGAGTCAGCCTGAGTCATTTTAGCTGTTAAACGACTAGTCACACACTCAAATTAATCTCCTGGGTCAGAAAACTTCCTCCACAGCAGCTCCCCCATAATTTCACTAATCCAGCTAGGATTATCAGTACTGCCTGGGGGACGGGGGAGAGAAACTATCCTGCTCTGTGTGTGTGCGTCCACGTTGTGTATGTCTATGTGCGTGCTTGTGCCTGTGTGTGTACATGTGTGTGCATGTGCCCAGCTCTGAGGCCTAGTGACAGCTATGGGAAAACAGGATAGGACGGCCCCGGGGCAAGAGTCTGGATGAGGGGGATTTACTCTCTCACAGTCTCACATTCTGAGATTACAATGTGCCAATCTGTGATTGGCAGTTAGGGTTGGGAGACTTGTCTCAGGGCCTTGCTCGCCCCCTGCCCTGTCACTCTGAATTGGCCAATTAGCTTACCTCTGTCTGATGCTAAATGACCGAAAAGTTTGGTTCTTTGATGATCAAGTTAAAGTGTAAACAGAGTCTAGTAATGACAGTATTCCAGTTGTGGGGGATGTGTAAAGTAGACTTCTCTTAGATGTGACGCTTCATGCTTGCCTAGCTAAGCAAAACCCACACTCTCCATCCAATTTATTTCTCACTTGAACGAACTTCAAAACCCATGTACCTGCTCCCTGTTCCACAACATTGTCTTATATTATAAACCACGCTGCTGGGAAGTATAAGCATATCTAAATCATCAATCTAATCCCCATACAGCCAAAACACACTGGCTCCCCATTCCTCAATGTAGCCTGTCTCCTTAGCACAAGATTTATGCCTAGTAGCATTACGATGATAAGTTTTATAGCTGGAGCAGGTATTGTGGTCCTCGTCAGTTGAGTGGATAATGAATATGTGGCGGTGAGAGATAGTGCTGTGATTCTGGGTAGAGACAGTGTGTGTGTTCATGTGTGTGTGTATGTGTGTGCTTGTCCGTTTGCGTGTGTAGTGTGATGCTGGGTAGAGACGGTGTGTTGCTGAGGCTGATGATGCTAACACAAGAAGATGAATGTCCTGCCTGGTGAACAGTGGGCCTGAACAGCGCCGAAGCCGTTTACTCCTTAAGGCTGTGTCGCCCTCGCTCTGAACACTAACACTGGCAGCCACGCAACAGTATTCTCCATTGACTCTGTCAAGAGTCAAGGACCTTGTAGGTTTGGTAGTAAATGATGATCTGAGAAGTTGATTTGGTGGGCTTGCTTCAGTAGTTTACAGTGTTTATAATGCAGTGATTCACATAGCCTCATTGTGATATGGATGGTGGTAGTCTACCGTATGTAAAGTATAGTCCCCTCTGGATCATTCTGTCAATAGCCTCCACAGAGTGTACAGAGTGGATGGGAAGAGCTGTTGCACACTCGAGGTTAAATTATCCATTGTTGAACATGGTCTTCAAAGTGAAGGTAAGACATTTTATTAAATATATCCTTTCGTCTACCATCTGATTCCAGTTTTTATCTCAGTATAAGACATTATAGTGATACAGTGTAGGGCAGCTCTGGCCCTGGCATGTTGCTATGGTGACAGTGGGCGGGCGGGATTCCGCTGCTGTGTTCCTTCGTTTGGTTTCCCCTGGGGCCAGCCGTGGGACCCTGGACATCTGCCCCCCCACCCCATTCCTCCCCTGGTCAGCGTGGTGTTCCTAATCCCTGAGCTGAGACTAAACCACACACACATGCACACACACTGCCGCCACCCCCCAGTGCTGCCCCCCCACTGTCCTGGCTGCACACTGACCTGCTTATCTCAATCACCTCCCTCCCGCCTTCTTTCCCTCCATCCCTCTCTCCCCCTTTCTCCAGTCGCTCTCTGTTTTGTCAGCTTTCAGATGAACCTGTAGCCCCACTCAACAGAGATTCATCAAGTTCCTCACCACACACACACACACACACACACACACACACACACACACACACACACACACACACACACACACACACACACACACACACACACACACACACATTATTGTACAACTAACCTTGTGGGGACACACAATTCAGTCCCATTCAAAATCCTATTTTCCTCAACCCCTAACTCCTAAATCTAACCCTAACCTGTACCCTGACCCTAACCTTAACCCGAAAACCTAACTTTAACCCTAAACCTAACCCTAGAGCTCCTAACACTAACCCTGAACCTAATTCTAACACTAATTCTAACCTTAACCCTTAACCCCCTAGAAATAGCATCTGACCTTGTGGGGACCAACGAAATGTCCCAAGGATGGTGAAATTGTTTTTGTTTACTAGTCTTGTGGGGGCTTCTGGTCCACACAAGTATAGTTAAAGACATCCACACACAAGCATACACACACACACACGCACGCACGCACCTGTAGCCCCACTCAACAGAGATTCATCAAGTTCCTCATCACCACACACACACACACACACACACACACACACACACACACACACACACACACACTGACTCAGTCACATACCAACCAAAGCCCATTTTCCATTTGAAATACATGGATGCTTAAGACCGGACAGATTAAAAGTGTGTTTTGGTGTCTTCAGATTTCAAAGTGGGTATGGTTAAGGAAAACGTCACATTGGTGGCATTAGTGGCAGATCCTTTATTCAACTGGGAGAGTTTTCAGATGATACTGCCACCCTGGATTCATCTGCACTGGACGACCCTCCATGTACTCACTTCTTACTCCGTTATATTTCCTCTGCTGATGTTTCCATTACGAAAATAACGTGTGACGGCTAATCCATTTAGCCGTTTAAAAAGTGTTTTTCCTCTTTCTATTTTTCAAGAGCATGGCCAAGTAGAAAAGCAGTGTCCTTGTCTCCAAGCGCTAGTTGGGCTGATTGAAGCTGGGACTCCCGCTGTGCTTTCACATGAAGTTGCTACCTCCGGAAATAAATAAAAAACACTGGTAATCTCTGAAGACCGCTCTCAACACACTTCCTAAAGATGGGTACTCGGGAGAACTTTTCTCAGATCAGATCCTCCTGTAGCCCTATCCCTCCGCCCCCCAACGCTGTTCTCCACTTCTCTTTGTTATTTGGGAGCCGGCTCAGCTGTTCAGCTGTTGGCTGCGAAGGCCTCTGTGAGTGTCTTTGAAGGAGTGAGAGGGCCGATAAGCCTAGAAAAGCTGTAAAGAGTGATTAAGATAATTAACAGCAGCTCTGTCTCACATGTCAGAACAGAAGGGAGAGGTGGTCGTGAGTTAGGATGGAGGGATGGAGGGATGGAGGGATGGGGGGGCATGGACTGTCCTCACCAGCTGGGAAGAACATCAACCTCTCTCTCCCTTCTTCTTCCTCCATCAAACACTTTTTCACTCCTCTGTAATCATTCTCTCTCTCCCTCTAATGTCTGTCTCTACCCTCTCTCTCTCGTTCTCTTTCTCCCTCCCTCTCTCTCCCTCTCTCCCTCTCTCCCTCTCTCTCTTTCTCTTGCTCTCTGTGCCTCTCTCTCTCTTCCTAACACAGATAATGTTACTGATAGGACCACTGTGAGACCTTCGCCCCCCCAGCCACAGCTAAGTGACCTATGCTTTAGAGGGCCATGCCCAGTTCCCTCTCTGCCTGTCAGTCACCCACCAACAGTGTTCTGGGACCTAACCACCTCAGCTGTCCCTCACCTCCCCTTAATGGTCACATGTGGCCAGCCTTATCAGGCAGATGGGAGGTGATGGACATGGGCCAATGAGATGAGGGATGGAGGGTTTGTGGGGGGAGGGATGGAGGGCTGGAAAGGTGGAGCAGTATATGAGTGAAGGGGACCTATATACTAGGTGGTGTCAGAGGAAGGCCCAAAAAATTGTCAAAGACTCCAGTCACCCAAGTCATAGACTGTTCTGTCTGCTACCGAACAGGAAGCGGAACCGAAACGTTAAGTCTAGGGCCAAAAGGCTCCTTAACAGCTTCTACCCCCAAGCCATAAGACTGCTGAACAATTAATCAAATGGCCACCCTAACTATTTACATTAACCCCCCCACCCCTTAGTTTTTACACTGCTGCTACTCACTGTTTATTATCTATGCATAGTCACTTTACAAAATACCTCGACTAACCTGTAGCCCCGCACATTGACTCGGTACCGGTACCCCCTGTATATAGCCTCGTTATTGTTATGTCATTTTTTTGTGTTACTTTTTGAATTTATTTTTTGTTGTTGTTTATTTAGTAAATATCTTCTTAGCTCTATTTCTTGAACTGCATTGTTGATTAAGGGCTTGTAAGTACACATTTCATGGTAAGGTCTACACCTGTTGTATTCGGCACATGTGACAAATCAAATTTGATTTGATGTGTGTTGGTAGACCATCACCCTGCCAAGCTGTTTGTCCCCTGGCCTTGTATGCTGAACAGGAAGCTCCCATGAGGTCCATTGTTATGTGAAGGATCACCACAATTGCATTGGATATCATCCACTAATTGCACACCACTGTTCAAAAGTTTGGGGTCACTTAGAAATGTCCTTGTTTTTGAAAGAAAATAGATTTTTTTGTCCATTAAAATAACAGCAAATTGATCAGAAATACAGTGTAGACATTGTTAATGTTGTAAATGACTATTGTAGCTGGAAACGGCAGATTTTTTTAGCGAATATCTACATAGGCATACAGAGGCCCATTATCAGCAACCATCACTCCTGTGTTTCAATGGCACGTTGTGTTAGCTAATCCAAGTTTATCATTTTAAAGAGTATGCTTTTCCAGCTGGATTAAACATTCTCCAAGGATCTGAAACGGCGAATTCAGACATAAAGGTTTGGACAACTCTAGCTGAGGTTGATAAGGTGGTAGGTTTAGTGGAGGATTGATGCAAATGTGGGTCTAACCAACAGTTAAAGTCACCACCTAAAATCAACATATGGGAAAACATATCTGGGAGTGTAGAGAAAACTGATTTAAAAACATCACCATGTGTCCCAAGTCGGAGCACAAATATTAACAAGAAGTACATTCGTATTGAGCAACCTACCACTGACAATTATGTATCTACAATGGGGATCTGCGATCACATTGGAACATGTAAAAGGTACCAATCTGTGAAGTAAAATAGCCACCCCTCTTGCCTTACTCTGAAATGAGGAATGGAACACCTGACCCACCCACCTGCACCTAAGACTTGAGTGTTGTGATACCTTCAGATGAGTTTCTTGGAGAAAGATGATGTGAGCTTTCAATTGATGAAGGTGGTGTAGCACCTTACTACATTTAACTGGGTTATTTATGCCCCTGCAGTTCCAAGTGAGAAAATGAAAGCCATTCCCTCCAGCAGGATGGGCTACACTAGGCTGAGTCATGTCTTAAGAGAGAGAGGATGTGTAAAGGACAAGGTACAATGTAAACTGAAGATCTTAGTTGACCCTAAAAGCGCAAATTTAAAAAACAAAGACAAACGACGAGGCACAAAAGACATGTAAAAACTATATACAAATAAAAGAGGGAAAAACTCCTTCCCTCACACCCTCCCTTGCCGAAGCATCTCCCCAACTGAGATGCAAGCAAAACCCTAAATACAAAAAAAGTTTAGAGCAAAGCATGATAACTCTTATTCTGTGCTACCTGAGATTTGTGACCATTTAACTAGAGTAAGCCAACATACATAGATTGGTCCCCAACAGAGTCTGAGGAAAACTAACTTTGGTTAAGAGAGGTTTAACAGCAATACAGATGGTAAAACTACGACTGAACCATGAAAACAGACAGATATTGGCATTAGAGGCGGCAACCTGGGTTAGAAATGATTTTTTTTTAAAAAGAGAATGACATTTAAATGTCGGTGATCCCAATAAAATTGGCTTCGCTAGCAAACCAGTCGGCCTGCTAACTAGCCTGCTAAGAATACCAGCTAACCAACCAAATGTTCCACACCATGCAGTACAACAGCCGCTTTCACGTTCTTGTTAATGAAATCTGCTGCTAAAGCCGGGTCCTCTAATCTATGCGTGGAGCCGTCCGATAAAGTCAGTCTCAGAACTGCAGGGTAGATGAGGCCAAACTTCACGCCCAGGCAGGCGCGTAGCTGGCTCTTCATAGCTCCAAAGCTAGCCCGCTTCTTAGCCACAGCTGTGGTGTAGTCCGCAAAAATCGAGACTCTTTTACCCTTATAGAGGAGAGGGGATGCTTCTCCCGATCTCCTCAGTATGTGATTGCGGACATGAAAGAAATGCACCCTGATGACAAATGGTCGCGGGGGTTCTCCATCCCGGGGTCGGCTACGCAGAGTGCGGTGGGCCCGGTCTAGCAGTGGCTTCTCCTCCAGACCAAGCAGCTTCTGAAGCAGCTGGGCCATGAACTCCGTGGTTCCTGGGCCATCCACTCCCTCCGGTATTCCCAGTAGACTAATGTTGTTCCCCTGCACTCTACTTTTGCAATATTTCCGTATCTATTGTCGAGGTATGCCACCTTAGTTGTCAATGAGCCAATGTTAGCCTCTAGCTCGCTAATGCGAGTGCTGTGGTCTGTAGCACCTCGTTCCAAATCCGATAAGGCCAATCCGTGTGCGTCAAGCTTATTTTTTAAGCTCGTCTTTGACCATTGATATCTCTGACCTGAGATTGGTAGAGAGAGAGTCAATTTTGCCGGTTTTGAGGGTGCCTATCACGGATTTTAGCATCTCCACAGTCAGTGTTTCCGTGGGGCCGGCATTAGCAGCGTCCGGTGGCGGGCGTGAATCAGGAGAGGGCGCGGGCTTGCTGCGGCCTGCTCTTGCAGACTCCGTTTTTGGCCGGGTAGACAACATTAAAAACTTAAATTTCTCAAACTTGATCTGAGCAAGAGGACAAGTACATTAGAGTGTCTAGTTTGAGAAACAGACGGCTCACAAGTCCACAACTGGCAGCTTCATTAAATAGTAGCCGCAAAACACCAGTCTCAACGTCAACAGTGAATAGGCGACTCTGGGATGCTGGCTTTCTAGGCAGAGTTGCAAAGAAAAAGCCATATCTCAGACTGGCCAGTAAAAATAAAAATATTAAGATGGGCAAAAGAACACAGACACTGGACAGAGGAAGATTAGAAAAAAGTGTTATGGACAGACGAATCTAAGTTTGAGGTGTTCGGATCCCAAAGAAGAACATTCGTGAGATGCAGAAAAAAATGAAACGATGCTGAAGGAGTGCTTGACACCATCTGGTGGTGGAGGCAATGTGATGGTCTGGGGGTGCTTTATGGTGGTAAAGTGGGAGATTTGTTCAGGGTAAAATGGATCTTGAAGAAGGAAGACTATCATTCCATTTTTGCAACGCAATGCCATACCCTGTGGACAGCGCTTAATTGGAGCAAATTTCCTCCTACAACAGGACAATGACCCAAAGCACAGCTCCAAACTATGCAATAACTATTTAGGGAAGAAGCAGTCAGCAGTCACCACCAAGAAAGTGGCACCATGAAGACCAAGAAGCTCTCCAAACAGGTCAGGGACAAAGTTGTGGAGAAGTAGAGATCATGGTTGGGTTATAAAAAAATATCTGAAACTTTGAACATCCCACGGACCACCATGAAATCCATTATTAAAAATGGAAAGAATATGGCACCACAACAAACCTGCCAAGAGAGGGCCGCCCACCAAAACTCACAGACCAGGCAAGGAGGGAATTAATCAGAGAGGCAACAAAGAGACCAAAGATAACCCTGAAAGAGTTGCAAAGCTCCACAGTGGAGATTGTAGTATCTGTCCATAGAACCACTTTAAGCCATACACTCCACAGAGCTGGGCTTTACAGAAGAGTGGCCAGAAAAAGCCATTGCTTAAAGAAGAAAATAAGCAAACACGTTTGGTGTTCGCCAAAAGGCATGTGGGAGACTCCCCAAACATATGGAAGAAGGTCCTCTGGTCTGATGAGCTTACAATTGAGCTTTTTGGCCATCAAGGAAAATGCTATGTCTGGCGCAAACCCAACACCTCTCATCACCCCGAGAACACTATCCCCACAGTGAAGCATGGTGGTGGCAGCAGTATCATTTTGTGGGGATGTTTTTCATCGGCAGGGACTGAGAAACTGGTCAGAATTGAAGGAATGATGGATGGCGGTAAATACAGGGAAATTCTTGAGGAAGACCTGTATCAGTCTTCCAGAGATTTGAGACTTGGACGGAGGTTCACCTTCCAGCAGGACAATAACCCTAAGCATACTGCTAAAGCAACACTCGAGTGGTTTAAGGAGAAACATTTAAATGTCTTGGAATGGCCTAGTCAAAGCCCAGACCTCAATCTAATTGAGAATCTATGGTATGACTTAAAGATTGCTGTACACCAGTGGAACCCATCCAACTTGAAGGAGTTGGAGCAGTTTTGGCTTGAAGAATGGGAAAAATCCCAGTGGCTAGATGTGAAAAGCGTATAGAGACATACCCCAAAAGACTTGCAGCTGTAATTGCTGCAAAAGGTGGCTCTACAAAGTATTGACTTTGGGGGGGCGTGAATAGTAATGCACGCTCAGGTTTTCAGTTTTTTTTGGTCTTATTTCTTGTTTGTTTCACAATAAAAACATTTCTCCATCTTCAAAGTGGTAGGCATGTTGTGTAAATCAAATGATACAAAAATCCATTTCAATTCCAGGTTGTAAGGCAACAAAATAGGAAAAATGCCAAGGGGGGTGAATACTTCGCAAGCCACTGTATATGTGCTCTTCAGTGATGTATCTCTGTGTATCTATTTCAAATCCATCAAATCAAAGTTTATTGATCGCATACACACCTCAGCAGACGTTATAGCGGGTGCAGTGAAATGCTTATGTTACTAGCTCCTAACAATTACTAGCTCCTAACAATGCAGTAAAATGTCATACAGTGCTTTCAGAAAGTATTCATACCCCTTGACTTATTACACATTTTGTTGTGTTACAGCCTGAATTCAAAATGTATTAAATTGTTTTTTTTTTCTCAACCATCTACACACAATACCCCATAATGTCAAAGTGATAAAACGTTTTTAGAAATGTTAGCAAATATATACTTTACAAAAGTATTCACATCCTAGTCAATACATGTTAGAATCACCTTTGGGAGTGATTACAGCTGTGAGTCTTTCTGGGTAAGTCTCTAAGAGCTTTGCACTACTGGATAATACAATATTTGCCCATTATTATTTTCAAAATTCTTCAAACTCTGACAAATTGGTTGTTGATCATCATCTAGACAACTATTTGCAAGTCTTGCCATATATTTTAAAGTAGAATAAAAGCAAAATTGTAACTCGGCCACTCAGAAACATTCAATGTTGTTGATCCATCCCCAGTTTTCTTCTATCACAGCCATTAAACTCTGTAACTGTTTCAAAGTCACAATTGGTCTCATGGTGAAATCCCTGAGTGGTTTCCTTCCTCTCTGGCAACTGAGTTAGGAAGGAAGCCTGTATCTGTAGTGGCTGGGTGTATTGATACACCATTCAAAGTGTAATTAATAACTTCACCAGGCTCAAAAGGGATATTCAATGTCATTCAATGTTTGCTTCTCCTTAATTTTTACCCATTAGTCAATAGATTCCCTTCTTCGCGAGGCATTGGAAAGCCTCCCTGGTCTTTGTATTTGAATCTGTGTTTGAAATTCACTTCTCCACTGAGGGTTAATCTTTTCCTTTGCCGGTTTAAGGGAAATACTATTTCCTAATGTGTCAACAACAACAATGTTTTTTTATCCAGGTTTAAATTTCACTTCCGTTGTTCAAAGAAGGTGAGGACCACCTCTATGTTGAATACAATGAGGTCAAAGTGACTGCTAGAGCTCTTCAGAGGTGCTGAGTAGAGTGCTGGAGAAGTAGGTGCCATTTTGTCCTACATGCTTCAGGGCTAGGTCAGAGAGCTAATTAAACCTGTTATGATAGGTAATATGCACCGCTTCACAAATATTACATAGGAGGGGAAAAAGAGAGGGGGAAGGAAACGTGAGGGTGTTTTTCAGCCAGCTCCTTATCTGTTAAATATGTATTGGACGTTAATTGGGATTCACTGGCCGTTAATAGAGCTTTGATTAACAAGAAATCAGCCCTCATTTCTATATGTAATTAAACGCTACTTGAACCACTTAATCGCGAGTGTCCTCAAATAGTTTTCTGGTGGCGGTGGGGTAAGTCTAAAACCCATGCTCCTTAGGGACAGGGCAGTTCAGTGTGGTAAGCGGTTGAGCTTGCGTCAGATTCCACAGATGACTGGGTACATGTTCATCCAGAGTAATTGTCCCTTGGTTCATCCGGAAAAGTCAATTTGGAAAACTGCTTTTGTTTTCATCCAAGGTGAACTTGGCTTCCAAGTAGGAATGTCCTTGGTTATTGGACCTAAATTACAGAGTGAAGAATGCTGTGTATGCTTTCTTTGTAGAGACGCAGTGTGAAGCAGCTTTATCACTTGGAGATGAAGGGCCAGAGATACAACCTCTGTTGTCTGGGATAGAAGCAGTAAAATAATACAATAATAATGTTTAATGACATATTCATTAAGGCATAATAACATAACCATTCATCTGTAATAACATATTCATCAAGGCGTAATAACAACCATTCATGTGTAATAACATATTTATTAAGGCCTAATAACAACCATTAATCTGTAATAACATATTTATTAAGGCGTAATAACAATCATTCATGTGTAATAACATATTTATTAAGGCATAATAGCATAACCGTTATTGTTTAATAACATATTAATTAAGGTGTAATAACATAACCTTTAATGTTTAACATATTCATTAAGGCGTAATAACGTAAGTATTAATTTTTAACATATTCATTAAGGCGTAATAACATAAGTATTAATGTTTAATAACATATTCATCAAGGCGTAATAACAACCATTCATGTGTAATAACATATTTATTAAGGCATAATAACATAACCATTAATGTTTAATAACATATTAATTAAGGCGTAATAACATAACCATTAATGTTTAATAACATACTAATTAAGGTGTAATAACATAACCTTTAATGTTTAACATATTCATTAAGGCGTAATAACATAATCATTAATGTGTATAACATATTCATTAAGGCGTAATAACATAAGTATTCATGTTTAATAACATATTCATTAAGGCGTAATAACATAACCTTAATGTTTAATAACATATTCATTAAGGCGTAATAACATAAGTATTAATGTTTAATAACATATTCATTAAGGCGTAATAACATAAGTATTAATGTTTAATAACATATTCATTAAGGCGTAATAACATAACCTTAATGTTTAATAACATATTCATTAAGGCGTAATAACATAACCTTAATGTTTAATAACATATTCATTAAGGCGTAATAACATAACCTTAATGTTTAATAACATATTCATTAAGGCGTAATAACATAACCTTAATGTTTAACATATTCATTAAGGCGTAATAACATAACCTTAATGTTTAACATATACAGTAAGAAGTAATAACAGAAACATTCATGTTTAATAACATATTCATTAAGGTGTAATAACAGAACCATTCATGTTTAATAACCTATTCATTAAGGCATAATAACATTGCTTTTTTCTTCATTTTTTAAAAATCTTTATTTAACTAGGCAAGTCAGTTAAGAACAAATTCTTATTTACAATGACGGCCTACACCGGCCAAACCCGGACGACGCTGGGCCAATTGTGCGCCGCCCTATGGGACTCCCAATCACAGCCAGATGTGATGTAGCCTGGATAACATAACAAGTCATGTTTAATAACATATTTGTTAAGGCATAATAACAGAAACATTCATGTTTAATAACATATTCATTGAGGCGTAAGAACAGAAACATTCATGTTTAATAACATATTCATTAAGGCGTAATAAGATAACCATTAACATGTATCTGAAGAGGTGGTCTATGTCTTTGAATGTGTTTATAGTTTGAGATATTACATGTGCCGATACGTTATTAGATATGCAATCAAAACCATAAGCCGTAAACAGTAATAATTCTGCTCTATAAAATACTTCAGGGCCACGCTAACACATCCACTGGCTGCTTTCCTTCGTTGGAGAGGAGAAGAAGAAAACATCTATAATTACCCCAGTGCCATATGGTCAGCGTGTGTGGAAATATTTACTCCTATTTTCCTTTTTTTCCCTGTTGAGAGAATGTCTTTGTTACTGGATGCCAGCATGTGCTGTCAGGCCTCGTCAGTGCACTCGTCAGGGCTTCCTTCTTCAGACCACCATCCAGCTCCTATCTTTTAATTGGCGTCTGTGCTGCGGTCATTACTGCAATTAGCGTCTGTGTGTGTCTGCCTCAGGTACCTACATGGAGGAGCACACCACACACACACACACACACACACACACACACACACACACACACACACACACACACACACACACACACACACACACACACACACAGGCAAGCATGTAGACAAGCATACACACACACACACACACACACACACACACACACACCACAGGCAAGCATGTAGACAAGCATGCACCCATAAAAACACACACACACACACACACACACACACACACACACCACACACACACACACACACACACACAGGCAAGCATGTAGACATGCATGCACCCATACACACACACACACACACACACACACACACACACACACACACACACACACACACACACACACACACACACACACACACACACACACACACACAGGCAAGCATGTAGACATGCATGCACCCATACACACACACACACACACACACACACACACACACACACACACACACACACACACACATACTAGCCAGCAGGACCTCCTTGGGCACAGCAGATGCTTTTGGCCTCATTGGAGTATTCCCATTAACTTCATTATCTAACTCTTCATGTGTTATGTGTAATGGTAGAGTCTGACTCTGACTGGGGTGTGGGGTGGGAGGTTTATGTGTAATGGTAGAGTCTGACTCTGACTGGGTTGTGGGGTGGGAGGTTTATGTGTAATGGTAGAGTCTGACTCTGACTGGGTTGTGGGGTGGGAGGTTTATGTGTAATGGTAGAGTCTGACTCTGACTGGGTTGTGGGGTGGGAGGTTTATGTGTAATGGTAGAGTCTGACTCTGACTGGTTGTGGGGTGGGAGGTTTATGTGTAATGGTAGAGTCTGACTGACTGGGTTGTGGGGTGGGAGGTTTATGTGTAATGGTAGAGTCTGACTCTGACTGGTTGTGGGGTGGGAGGTTTATGTGTAATGGTAGAGTCTGACTCTGACTGGGTTGTGGGGTGGGAGGTTTATGTGTAATGGTAGAGTCTGACTCTCTGACTGGGTTGTGGGGTGGGAGGTTTATGTGTAATGGTAGAGTCTGACTCTGACTGGGTTGTGGGGTGGGAGGTTTATGTGTAATGGTAGAGTCTGACTCTGACTAGGTATGGGGTGGGAGGTTTATGTGTAATGGTAGAGTCTGACTCTGACTGGGGTGTGGGGTGGGAGGTTTATGTGTAATGGTAGAGTCTGACTCTGACTGGGTTGTGGGGTGGGAGGTTTATGTGTAATGGTAGAGTCTGACTCTGACTGGGTGTGGGGTGGGAGGTTTATGTGTAATGGTAGAGTCTGACTCTGACGGGGTATGGGGTGGGAGGTTTATGTGTAATGGTAGAGTCTGACTCTGACTGGGTTGTGGGGTGGGAGGTTTATGTGTAATGGTAGAGTCTGACTCTGACTGGGTATGGGGTGGGAGGTTTATGTGTAATGGTAGAGTCTGACTCTGACGGGGTATGGGGTGGGAGGTTTATGTGTAATGGTAGAGTCTGACTCTGACTGGGTGTGGGGTGGGAGGTTTATGTGTAATGGTAGAGTCTGACTGACTGGGTTGTGGGGTGGGAGGTTTATGTGTAATGGTAGAGTCTGACTCTGACTGGGGTGTGGGGTGGGAGGTTTATGTGTAATGGTAGAGTCTGACTCTGACTGGGTTGTGGGGTGGGAGGTTTATGTGTAATGGTAGAGTCTGACTCTGACTGGTTGTGGGGTGGGAGGTTTATGTGTAATGGTAGAGTCTGACTGACTGGGTTGTGGGGTGGGAGGTTTATGTGTAATGGTAGAGTCTGACTCTGACTGGTTGTGGGGTGGGAGGTTTATGTGTAATGGTAGAGTCTGACTCTGACTGGGTTGTGGGGTGGGAGGTTTATGTGTAATGGTAGAGTCTGACTCTCTGACTGGGTTGTGGGGTGGGAGGTTTATGTGTAATGGTAGAGTCTGACTCTGACTGGGTTGTGGGGTGGGAGGTTTATGTGTAATGGTAGAGTCTGACTCTGACTGGTTGTGGGGTGGGAGGTTTATGTGTAATGGTAGAGTCTGACTCTGACTGGGTTGTGGGGTGGGAGGTTTATGTGTAATGGTAGAGTCTGACTCTGACTGGGTTGTGGGGTGGGAGGTTTATGTGTAATGGTAGAGTCTGACTCTGACTGGGTTGTGGGGTGGGAGGTTTATGTGTAATGGTAGAGTCTGACTCTGACTGGGTTGTGGGGTGGGAGGTTTATGTGTAATGGTAGAGTCTGACTCTGACTGGTTGTGGGGTGGGAGGTTTATGTGTAATGGTAGAGTCTGACTCTGACTGGTTGTGGGGTGGGAGGTTTATGTGTAATGGTAGAGTCTGACTCTGACTGGGTTGTGGGGTGGGAGGTTTATGTGTAATGGTAGAGTCTGACTCTGACTGGGGTGTGGGGTGGGAGGTTTATGTGTAATGGTAGAGTCTGACTCTGACTGGTTGTGGGGTGGGAGGTTTATGTGTAATGGTAGAGTCTGACTCTGACTGGGTTGTGGGGTGGGAGGTTTATGTGTAATGGTAGAGTCTGACTCTGACTGGGTATGGGGTGGGAGGTTTATGTGTAATGGTAGAGTCTGACTCTGACTGGGTATGGGGTGGGAGGTTTATGTGTAATGGTAGAGTCTGACTCTGACGGGGTGTGGGGTGGGAGGTTTATGTGTAATGGTAGAGTCTGACTCTCTGACTGGGTTATGGGGTGGGAGGTTTATGTGTAATGGTAGAGTCTGACTCTGACTGGGTTGTGGGGTGGGAGGTTTATGTGTAATGGTAGAGTCTGACTCTGACTGGGTTGTGGGGTGGGAGGTTTATGTGTAATGGTAGAGTCTGACTCTGACTGGGTTGTGGGGTGGGAGGTTTATGTGTAATGGTAGAGTCTGACTCTGACTGGGTATGGGGTGGGAGGTTTATGTGTAATGGTAGAGTCTGACTCTGACTGGGTGTGGGGTGGGAGGTTTATGTGTAATGGTAGAGTCTGACTCTGACTGGGTTGTGGGGTGGGAGGTTTATGTGTAATGGTAGAGTCTGACTCTGACTGGGGTGTGGGGTGGGAGGTTTATGTGTAATGGTAGAGTCTGACTCTGACTGGGTTGTGGGGTGGGAGGTTTATGTGTAATGGTAGAGTCTGACTCTGACTGGGTTGTGGGGTGGGAGGTTTATGTGTAATGGTAGAGTCTGACTCTGACTGGGTTGTGGGGTGGGAGGTTTATGTGTAATGGTAGAGTCTGACTCTGACGGGGTATGGGGTGGGAGGTTTATGTGTAATGGTAGAGTCTGACTCTGACTGGGTGTGGGGTGGGAGGTTTATGTGTAATGGTAGAGTCTGACTCTGACTGGGTTGTGGGGTCGGAGTTTTATGTAAAATGGTAGAGTCTGACTCTGACGGGGTGTGGGGTGGGAGGTTTATGTGTAATGGTAGAGTCTGACTCTGACTGGGGTGTGGGGTGGGAGGTTTATGTGTAATGGTAGAGTCTGACTCTGACTGGGTATGGGGTGGGAGGTTTATGTGTAATGGTAGAGTCTGACTCTGACTGGGTTGTGGGGTGGGAGGTTTATGTGTAATGGTAGAGTCTGACTCTGACTGGGGTGTGGGGTGGGAGGTTTATGTGTAATGGTAGAGTCTGACTCTGACTGGTTGTGGGGTGGGAGGTTTATGTGTAATGGTAGAGTCTGACTCTGACTGGGGTGTGGGGTGGGAGGTTTATGTGTAATGGTAGAGTCTGACTCTGACTGGGTTGTGGGGTGGGAGGTTTATGTGTAATGGTAGAGTCTGACTCTGACGGGGTGTGGGGTGGGAGGTTTATGTGTAATGGTAGAGTCTGACTCTGACTGGGGTGTGGGGTGGGAGGTTTATGTGTAATGGTAGAGTCTGACTCTGACTGGGTTGTGGGGTGGGAGGTTTATGTGTAATGGTAGAGTCTGACTCTGACTGGGGTGTGGGGTGGGAGGTTTATGTGTAATGGTAGAGTCTGACTCTGACTGGGTTGTGGGGTGGGAGGTTTATGTGTAATGGTAGAGTCTGACTCTGACGGGGTGTGGGGTGGGAGGTTTATGTGTAATGGTAGAGTCTGACTCTGACTGGGTTGTGGGGTGGGAGGTTTATGTGTAATGGTAGAGTCTGACTCTGACTGGGTGTGGGGTGGGAGGTTTATGTGTAATGGTAGAGTCTGACTCTGACTGGTTGTGGGGTGGGAGGTTTATGTGTAATGGTAGAGTCTGACTGACTGGGTATGGGGTGGGAGGTTTATGTGTAATGGTAGAGTCTGACTCTGACTGGGTTGTGGGGTGGGAGGTTTATGTGTAATGGTAGAGTCTGACTCTGACTGGGTTGTGGGGTGGGAGGTTTATGTGTAATGGTAGAGTCTGACTCTGACTGGTTGTGGGGTGGGAGGTTTATGTGTAATGGTAGAGTCTGACTCTGACTGGGTTGTGGGGTGGGAGGTTTATGTGTAATGGTAGAGTCTGACTCTGACTGGGTTGTGGGGTGGGAGGTTTATGTGTAATGGTAGAGTCTGACTCTGACTGGGTTGTGGGGTGGGAGGTTTATGTGTAATGGTAGAGTCTGACTCTGACTGGGTTGTGGGGTGGGAGGTTTATGTGTAATGGTAGAGTCTGACTCTGACTGGTTGTGGGGTGGGAGGTTTATGTGTAATGGTAGAGTCTGACTCTGACTGGGTGTGGGGTGGGAGGTTTATGTGTAATGGTAGAGTCTGACTCTGACTGGGTTGTGGGGTGGGAGGTTTATGTGTAATGGTAG
The DNA here is from genome assembly GCF_965601325.2 of Salmo salar. Lineage (NCBI taxonomy): Eukaryota > Metazoa > Chordata > Actinopteri > Salmoniformes > Salmonidae > Salmo > Salmo salar. Next base: position 89,093,247 of record NC_138304.1, on the reverse strand, counting down.
AGTCTGACTCTGACTGGGTGTGGGGTGGGAGGTTTATGTGTAATGGTAGAGTCTGACTCTGACTGGGTATGGGGTGGGAGGTTTATGTGTAATGGTAGAGTCTGACTCTGACTGGGTTGTGGGGTGGGAGGTTTATGTGTAATGGTAGAGTCTGACTCTGACTGGGTATGGGGTGGGAGGTTTATGTGTAATGGTAGAGTCTGACTCTGACTGGGTTGTGGGGTGGGAGGTTTATGTGTAATGGTAGAGTCTGACTCTGACGGGGTGTGGGGTGGGAGGTTTATGTGTAATGGTAGAGTCTGACTCTGACGGGGTGTGGGGTGGGAGGTTTATGTGTAATGGTAGAGTCTGACTCTGACGGGGTGTGGGGTGGGAGGTTTATGTGTAATGGTAGAGTCTGACTCTGACTGGTTGTGGGGTGGGAGGTTTATGTGTAATGGTAGAGTCTGACTCTGACTGGGGTGTGGGGTGGGAGGTTTATGTGTAATGGTAGAGTCTGACTCTGACTGGGTTGTGGGGTGGGAGGTTTATGTGTAATGGTAGAGTCTGACTCTGACTGGGTATGGGGTGGGAGGTTTATGTGTAATGGTAGAGTCTGACTCTGACTGGGTTGTGGGGTGGGAGGTTTATGTGTAATGGTAGAGTCTGACTCTGACTGGGTGTGGGGTGGGAGGTTTATGTGTAATGGTAGAGTCTGACTCTGACGGGGTGTGGGGTGGGAGGTTTATGTGTAATGGTAGAGTCTGACTCTGACTGGGTTGTGGGGTGGGAGGTTTATGTGTAATGGTAGAGTCTGACTCTGACTGGGTTGTGGGGTGGGAGGTTTATGTGTAATGGTAGAGTCTGACTCTGACTGGGTTGTGGGGTGGGAGGTTTATGTGTAATGGTAGAGTCTGACTCTGACTAGGTATGGGGTGGGAGGTTTATGTGTAATGGTAGAGTCTGACTCTGACTGGGTTGTGGGGTGGGAGGTTTATGTGTAATGGTAGAGTCTGACTCTGACTGGGTTGTGGGGTGGGAGGTTTATGTGTAATGGTAGAGTCTGACTCTGACTGGGTTGTGGGGTGGGAGGTTTATGTGTAATGGTAGAGTCTGACTCTGACTGGGTTGTGGGGTGGGAGGTTTATGTGTAATGGTAGAGTCTGACTCTGACTGGGTTGTGGGGTGGGAGGTTTATGTGTAATGGTAGAGTCTGACTCTGACTGGGTTGTGGGGTGGGAGGTTTATGTGTAATGGTAGAGTCTGACTCTGACTGGGTTGTGGGGTGGGAGGTTTATGTGTAATGGTAGAGTCTGACTCTGACTGGGTTATGGGGTGGGAGGTTTATGTGTAATGGTAGAGTCTGACTCTGACTGGTTGTGGGGTGGGAGGTTTATGTGTAATGGTAGAGTCTGACTCTGACTGGGTATGGGGTGGGAGGTTTATGTGTAATGGTAGAGTCTGACTCTGACTGGGTTATGGGGTGGGAGGTTTATGTGTAATGGTAGAGTCTGACTCTGACTGGGTTGTGGGGTGGGAGGTTTATGTGTAATGGTAGAGTCTGACTCTGACTGGTTGTGGGGTGGGAGGTTTATGTGTAATGGTAGAGTCTGACTCTCTGACTGGTTGTGGGGTGGGAGGTTTATGTGTAATGGTAGAGTCTGACTCTGACTGGGTTGTGGGGTGGGAGGTTTATGTGTAATGGTAGAGTCTGACTCTGACTGGTTGTGGGGTGGGAGGTTTATGTGTAATGGTAGAGTCTGACTCTGACTGGGTGTGGGGTGGGAGGTTTATGTGTAATGGTAGAGTCTGACTCTCTGACTGGTTGTGGGGTGGGAGGTTTATGTGTAATGGTAGAGTCTGACTCTGACTGGGTGTGGGGTGGGAGGTTTATGTGTAATGGTAGAGTCTGACTCTGACTGGTTGTGGGGTGGGAGGTTTATGTGTAATGGTAGAGTCTGACTCTCTGACTGGTTGTGGGGTGGGAGGTTTATGTGTAATGGTAGAGTCTGACTCTGACTGGGTTGTGGGGTGGGAGGTTTATGTGTAATGGTAGAGTCTGACTCTGACTGGGTTGTGGGGTGGGAGGTTTATGTGTAATGGTAGAGTCTGACTCTGACTGGGTTGTGGGGTGGGAGGTTTATGTGTAATGGTAGAGTCTGACTCTGACTGGTTGTGGGGTGGGAGGTTTATGTGTAATGGTAGAGTCTGACTCTGACGGGGTGTGGGGTGGGAGGTTTATGTGTAATGGTAGAGTCTGACTCTGACGGGGTGTGGGGTGGGAGGTTTAAGGTCTTTCCTCGGCTCCTTCGCTACCACTTGTTATAGTCATGTTATTTATAGAGGGTGTTGTTGATGCACAGAAGTTTGGTGAGGTTCAGTTGTCATCCAATGCATAGATGCATAGTCCTTGTCGGTGTGTGCGTTCCCGGCATCTGTGTGTGTGTTTGTGTCTCTGTCTGTCTGAGACTGTGTGTGTGTGTGTGTGTGTGTGTGTGTGTGTGTGTGTGTGTGTGTGTGTGTGTGTGTGTGTGTGTGTGTGTGTGTGTGCGTGCGTGCGTGCGTGCGTGCGTCAATACGCTCACGTGTGTGTGTCTGTGTGGTTTATCTTAACACCAAAATGTTCTCCAGAGTTTCGTTTCTCAGTTCAGTCTCAACTCAAAATTCTGCGTTTCTATTGAGGAGTGAAATTGGATATGCTGGGGTCAAAGAAAGGACCCGTTTTACAGATTTTCCTCTGTGGCTTAGACCACCATTATTTAACTACAGATGTAGGGTCTTTATTTGATCACCCTGTTGCAGGAAAATGTTCCTGCTATGCAAGAAATGTAAACCTTGTAGTGTATTTGATGTTTAAAAATGACCATTAATTATAATCCAAACAATAATTCATATTTCCTGTTGCTGCAGGATTATTTTCCTGCGGTAGCAAGAAAACTGGCTCAAATTAATATCCTACATCTGTACAGTAATTCCCATACCACACTTATATCTGTCCACATTCTTTGGTGATTTCTTTCACTTTTGTCTTCTCTTTCTTCTTTCTTGTGTGCTATGTTGTTGTGCTGGCTGGTAGTTGCCGCAGCCTCGTCGGCAACAACAATCCCTGAAGTATTTTATTGAGTGAAGTCTCTTCCTCCACTTCCTGAATCTGTTTCAGGAGATTATTGAGTTTGCTATTTGGGTCACAGCTTGCTCTCTTCTCCTGTATGTGCTAGGATATGCTATCTTACCCTATGATATGATATAGAAAAGATAGAAGAGAGGGGATTTAAATCAGGAGGAGGAAGCCAGCCAGACAGATGGTATTTACTCCCATGTTCCTTCTCTGCTTAAAGCAGAACTATCTATTACATCAGACACCATCTACCCTGAGAACCAGCGGGTTTCCTCTGACTGGAGGGAAATAATTACTTGGGTAAACAATAAGCCTAATTGAGTCGTTACTGTTATAAGAATAATGGGGAAACGAACAGGGTTCTTTACAGTAAGGTAGAGATCATTGGCGGTATGGTATCCAAGACACGTGTGCGCACACACACACACACACACACACACACACACACACACACACACACACACACACACACACACACACACACACACACACACACACACACACACACACACCACACACACACACACACACACTGTATACTGTAGCAACGTTTGTTTGCGGGGCAGAAATACCAGTTAATCGGCATGATCCTTGGAGAGACTGCGGTTCTGCATGGAGGATAGGACTAGGAGAGACAGGAGGAACTGTTTGTCTCAGTCTCAGTAGTGCTGCATGGTTTTCAGGGGCCCCTCCACAGCTCCGTTTCCCCACTTGAGGCGTGAAATGTAAGTTCATGTTACAGTTGGTGGTGATTTATTTTATTGCTCTTGAGCGTTTCATGTATTTTTGAATCTCTGCATTCTGATGTAATCCTACTGGTCCGTCAGACGGTGATAATGTGTAGTGTGTGTGTGTGACAGAGAGAGGGAGAGAGGGAGAGAGAGAGAGAGAGAGAGGGAGAGAGAGAGAGGGAGAGAGATCATATAAAATTACACCATCCAGCAGCCTGATGAAGGAAATACTGCATTTGTCATTCAGTATGTTAAAGTGTAAAACATAGTCAGCTGTTAAGCCTAAGCATGGCATTCCAACCCTATTTCCCAGTTGGTCTTCAGAAAGATGAACATTCTGAAGCCCTGGAGACAGACACTCATCCATCATCAGCTGTCAGATACACACCACACACACACGACTATTATGTCATACTGGGGCTTTATCCTCCACAGAGAGGACAACCACACTGGCTGGGTCCAAAATAACACCCTAATCCCTTCATAGTGCACTACTTTTGACCAGGACCCATAGTGCACTATTCACACTATGTAGGGAATAGGGTATATGCAATGTGGTACGCACCCTATGTTTTACTATGTATAGTCAACCACCAGCCATTACCATTGGCACTTATGGCCATAATGCACTCCAAACACTATCATTACATAGATGGCATAAAGTTGGGTATACATGTATCTGATTACAATGTAAGATACTGTGAATATACTATGTAGGTATAGGGAGTGATTGAGACTCCTGACTCACATTAGTGTTTGTGTGTGTGTGTGGGGGTGCGCATGCTTACGTGTGTGTGCGTGTGCCTACATGCGTGCATGTACTAATTATCAACACTTTCCTGGATATCCCTCTTTTCATGCAGTGCTTTACTCTGTGCACTATTCCACATAATTGATACCGATGTAGGATCTTAATTTGATCATTCTTTTGATGCTGAGAATTTTCCTGCACGGCAGGAAATGCAAATGTCAGACTTATGAAAAATGTATCAACCCGTACAAAAATGTCAATGAATTATAATCCATATAATAATTCACATTTCCTGTTGCTGCAGGATTCTTTCCCTGCTGTAACAAACTGGCTCAAATTAAGATCCTACATCTGTAATGTCCTTGGATAAAAAAAAAAAATATTGTTATAATGTTGTTGTTTTTTACATAGTGTAAGCCTATGCTATGGCTTGTACTGTACTTTTATATAATAATAATTAGATGGGTGATTATAATTGTCTTATTTCACACATGTTCAAGTGTGTATTTTACACATGTGAATTGGAAATGTGTTTTTTGCATATCCAAACTCTCCCTGAGACACCCTCGGGGAGTGGGGTCATGGCCAGGGTCTGGCATTATCAATGGCGACCCTGGAAAAGATAGAGTTAAGTGCCTTGCTCACGGGCATATCGACAGAGTTTGACCTTGTCATCCCTGGGATTTGAAATAGCAACCGTTTAGTTACTTTCCCAATGCGATAACCGCTAGGCTACCTGCTGACCCTCATATATTCATGGTACGTTATAGATAGATACTATAGATAGATAGATAGATAGATAGATAGATAGATAGATAGATAGATAGATAGATAGATAGATAGATAGATAGATAGATAGATAGATACTGATAGATACTGTAGATAGATAGATAGATACTGTAGATAGATAGATAGATAGATAGATAGATAGATAGATAGATAGATAGATAGATAGATAGATAGATAGATAGATAGATAGATAGATAGATAGATAGATAGTAGTAGATAGATAGATACTGTAGATAGATACTGTAGATAGATACTGTAGATAGATAGATAGATACTGTAGATAGATAGATAGATAGATAGATAGATAGATAGATAGATAGATAGATAGATAGATAGATAGATAGATAGATAGTGATAGATAGATAGATAGATACTGTAGATAGATAGATAGATAGATAGATAGATAGATAGATAGATAGATAGATAGATAGATAGATAGATAGATAGATAGATAGATAGATAGATACTGTAGATAGATAGATAGATACTGTAGATAGATAGATAGATAGTAGTAGATAGATAGATAGATAGATAGATAGATAGATAGATAGATAGATACTGTAGATAGATAGATAGATAGATAGATAGATAGATAGATAGATAGATAGATAGATAGATAGATAGATAGATAGATAGATAGATAGATAGATAGATAGATAGATAGATAGATAGATAGATAGATACTGTAGATAGATACTGTAGATAGATAGATTGATACTATAGATAGATAGATAGATAGATAGATAGATAGATAGATAGATAGATAGATAGATAGATAGATAGATAGATAGATAGATAGATAGATTGATACTATAGATAGATAGATTGATACTATAGATAGATAGATAGATAGATAGATAGATAGATAGATAGATAGATAGATAGATAGATAGATAGATAGATAGATAGATAGATAGATAGATAGATAGATAGATAGATAGATAGATAGATAGATAGATAGATAGATACTGTAGATAGATAGATAGATAGATAGATAGATAGATAGATAGATAGATAGATAGATAGATAGATAGATAGATAGATAGATAGATAGATACTGTAGATAGATAGATAGATAGATAGATACTGATAGATACTGTAGATAGATAGATAGATAGATAGATAGATAGATAGATAGATAGATAGATAGATAGATAGATAGATAGATAGATAGATAGATACTGTAGATAGATACTGTAGATAGATAGATAGATACTGTAGATAGATAGATAGATACTGTAGATAGATAGATAGATAGATAGATAGATAGATAGATAGATACTGTAGATAGATAGATAGATAGATAGATAGATAGATAGATAGATAGATAGATAGATAGATAGATAGATAGATAGATAGATAGATAGATAGATAGATAGATAGATACTGTAGATAGATACTGTAGATAGATACTGTAGATAGATAGATAGATACTGATAGATAGATAGATAGATAGATAGATAGATAGATAGATAGATAGATAGATAGATAGATAGATAGATAGATAGATAGATAGATAGATAGATAGATACTGTAGATAGATAGATAGATACTATAGATAGATAGATAGATAGATAGATAGATAGATAGATAGATAGATAGATAGATAGATAGATAGATAGATAGATAGATAGATAGATAGATAGATAGATAGATAGATACTGTAGATAGATAGATAGATAGATAGATAGATAGATAGATAGATAGATAGATAGATAGATACTGTAGATAGATAGATAGATAGATAGATAGATAGATAGATAGATAGATAGATAGATAGATAGATAGATAGATAGATAGATAGATAGATAGATAGATAGATAGATAGATAGATAGATAGATACTGTAGATAGATACTGTAGATAGATAGATACTGTAGATAGATAGATAGATAGATAGATAGATAGATAGATAGATAGATAGATAGATAGATAGATAGATAGATAGATAGATAGATAGATAGATAGATAGATAGATAGATAGATAGATAGATACTGTAGATAGATAGATAGATAGATAGATAGATAGATAGATAGATAGATAGATAGATAGATAGATAGATAGATAGATAGATAGATACTGTAGATAGATAGATAGATAGATACTGTAGATAGATAGATAGATAGATAGATAGATAGATAGATAGATAGATAGATAGATAGATAGATAGATAGATAGATAGATAGATAGATAGATAGATAGATAGATAGATAGATAGATAGATAGATAGATAGATAGATAGATAGATAGATAGATAGATAGATAGATAGATAGATACTGTAGATAGATAGATAGATACTGTAGATAGATAGATAGATAGATAGATAGATAGATAGATAGATAGATAGATAGATAGATAGATAGATAGATAGATAGATAGATAGATAGATAGATAGATAGATAGATAGATAGATAGATACTGTAGATAGATAGATAGATAGATAGATAGATAGATAGATAGATAGATAGATAGATAGATAGATAGATAGATAGATAGATAGATAGATAGATAGATAGATAGATAGATAGATAGATAGATACTGATAGATAGATAGATAGATAGATAGATAGATAGATAGATAGATAGATAGATAGATAGATAGATAGATAGATAGATAGATAGATAGATAGATAGATAGATAGATAGATAGATAGATACTGTAGATAGATAGATAGATAGATAGATAGATAGATAGATAGATAGATAGATAGATAGATAGATAGATAGATAGATAGATAGATAGATAGATAGATAGATAGATAGATAGATAGATAGATAGATAGATAGATAGATAGATAGATAGATAGATAGATAGATAGATAGATAGATAGATAGATAGATAGATAGATAGATAGATAGATAGATAGATAGATAGATAGATAGATAGATACTGTAGATAGATAGATAGATAGATAGATAGATAGATAGATAGATAGATAGATAGATAGATAGATAGATAGATAGATAGATAGATAGATAGATACTGTAGATAGATAGATAGATAGATAGATAGATAGATAGATAGATAGATAGATAGATAGATAGATAGATAGATAGATAGATAGATAGATAGATACTGTAGATAGATAGATACTGTAGATAGATAGATAGATAGATAGATAGATAGATAGATAGATAGATAGATAGATAGATAGATAGATAGATAGATAGATAGATAGATAGATAGATACTGTAGATAGATAGATACTGATAGATAGATAGATAGATAGATAGATAGATAGATAGATAGATAGATAGATAGATAGATAGATAGATAGATAGATAGATAGATAGATAGATAGATAGATAGATAGATAGATAGATAGATAGATAGATAGATAGATAGATAGATAGATAGATAGATACTGATAGATAGATAGATAGATAGATAGATAGATAGATAGATAGATAGATAGATAGATAGATAGATAGATAGATAGATAGATAGATAGATAGATAGATAGATAGATAGATAGATAGATAGATAGATAGATAGATAGATAGATAGATAGATAGATAGATAGATAGATAGATAGATAGATAGATAGATAGATAGATAGATAGATACTGTAGATAGATACTGTAGATAGATAGATAGATAGATAGATAGATAGATAGATAGATAGATAGATAGATAGATAGATAGATAGATAGATAGATAGATAGATAGATAGATAGATAGATAGATAGATACTGTAGATAGATAGATAGATAGATACTGTAGATAGATAGATAGATACTGTAGATAGATAGATAGATAGATAGATAGATAGATAGATAGATAGATAGATAGATAGATAGATAGATAGATAGATAGATAGATAGATAGATAGATAGATACTGTAGATAGATAGATACTGTAGATAGATAGATAGATAGATAGATAGATAGATAGATAGATAGATAGATAGATAGATAGATACTGTAGATAGATAGATGTAGATAGATAGATAGATAGATAGATAGATAGATAGATACTGTAGATAGATAGATAGATAGATAGATAGATAGATAGATAGATAGATAGATAGATAGATAGATAGATAGATAGATAGATACTGATAGATAGATAGATACTGATAGATAGATAGATAGATAGATAGATAGATAGATAGATAGATAGATAGATAGATAGATAGATAGATAGATAGATAGATAGATAGATACTGTAGATAGATACTGTAGATAGATAGATAGATACTGTAGATAGATAGATAGATACTGTAGATAGATAGATAGATAGATAGATAGATAGATAGATAGATAGATAGATAGATAGATAGATAGATAGATAGATAGATAGATAGATAGATAGATAGATAGATAGATAGATAGATAGATAGATACTGATAGATAGATAGATAGATAGATAGATAGATAGATAGATAGATAGATAGATAGATAGATAGATAGATACTGATAGATAGATAGATAGATAGATAGATAGATAGATAGATAGATAGATAGATAGATAGATAGATAGATAGATAGATAGATAGATAGATAGATAGATAGATAGATAGATAGATAGATAGATAGATAGATAGATAGATAGATAGATAGATAGATAGATAGATAGATAGATAGATAGATAGATAGATAGATAGATAGATAGATAGATAGATAGATAGATAGATAGATAGATAGATACTGTAGATAGATACTGTAGATAGATACTGTAGATAGATAGATAGATGATACTGTAGATAGATAGATAGATAGATAGATAGATAGATAGATAGATAGATAGATAGATAGATAGATAGATAGATAGATAGATAGATAGATAGATAGTAGATAGATACTGTAGATAGATAGATAGATACTGATAGATAGATAGATAGATAGATAGATAGATAGATAGATAGATAGATAGATAGATAGATAGATAGATAGATAGATAGATAGATAGATAGATAGATAGATAGATAGATAGATAGATAGATAGATAGATAGATACTGTAGATAGATAGATAGATACTGTAGATAGATAGATAGATAGATAGATAGATAGATAGATAGATAGATAGATAGATAGATAGATAGATAGATAGATAGATAGATAGATAGATAGATAGATAGATAGATAGATAGATAGATACTGTAGATAGATAGATAGATAGATAGATAGATAGATAGATAGATAGATAGATAGATAGATAGATAGATAGATAGATAGATAGATAGATAGATAGATAGATAGATAGATAGATAGATACTGTAGATAGATAGATAGATAGATAGATAGATAGATAGATAGATAGATAGATAGATAGATAGATAGATAGATAGATAGATAGATAGATAGATAGATAGATAGATAGATAGATAGATAGATAGATACTGTAGATAGATAGATAGATAGATAGATAGATAGATAGATAGATAGATAGATAGATAGATAGATAGATAGATAGATAGATAGATAGATAGATAGATAGATAGATAGATAGATAGATAGATAGATAGATAGATACTGTAGATAGATAGATAGATACTGTAGATAGATAGATAGATAGATAGATAGATAGATAGATAGATAGATAGATAGATAGATAGATAGATAGATAGATAGATAGATAGATAGATAGATAGATAGATAGATAGATAGATAGATAGATAGATAGATAGATAGATAGATAGATAGATAGATAGATAGATAGATAGATAGATAGATAGATAGATAGATACTGTAGATAGATAGATAGATAGATAGATAGATAGATAGATAGATAGATAGATAGATAGATAGATAGATAGATAGATAGATAGATAGATAGATAGATAGATAGATAGATAGATAGATAGATAGATAGATAGATAGATAGATAGATAGATAGATAGATAGATAGATAGATAGATAGATAGATAGATAGATAGATAGATAGATAGATAGATAGATACTGTAGATAGATAGATAGATAGATAGATAGATAGATAGATAGATAGATAGATAGATAGATAGATAGATAGATAGATAGATAGATAGATACTGTAGATAGATAGATAGATAGATAGATACTGTAGATAGATAGATAGATACTGTAGATAGATAGATACGATAGATAGATAGATAGATAGATAGATAGATAGATAGATAGATAGATAGATAGATAGATAGATAGATAGATAGATAGATAGATAGATAGATAGATAGATAGATAGATAGATAGATAGATAGATAGATAGATAGATAGATAGATAGATAGATAGATAGATAGATAGATAGATACTGTAGATACTGATAGATAGATAGATACTGATAGATAGATAGATACTGTAGATAGATAGATAGATAGATAGATAGATAGATAGATAGATAGATAGATAGATAGATAGATAGATAGATAGATAGATAGATAGATAGATAGATAGATAGATAGATAGATAGATAGATAGATAGATACTGTAGATAGATAGATTGATACTGTAGATAGATAGATAGATAGATAGATAGATAGATAGATAGATAGATAGATAGATAGATAGATAGATAGATAGATAGATAGATAGATAGATAGATACTGTAGATAGATAGATAGATACTGTAGATAGATAGATAGATAGATAGATAGATAGATAGATAGATAGATAGATAGATAGATAGATAGATAGATAGATAGATAGATACTGATAGATACTGTAGATAGATAGTGTAGATAGATAGATAGATAGATAGATAGATACTGTAGATAGATAGATAGATAGATAGATAGATAGATAGATAGATAGATAGATAGATAGATAGATAGATAGATAGATAGATAGATAGATAGATAGATACTGATAGATACTGTAGATAGATAGATAGATAGATAGATAGATAGATAGATAGATAGATAGATAGATAGATAGATAGATAGATAGATAGATAGATAGATAGATAGATAGATAGATAGATAGATACTGTAGATAGATAGATTGATACTGTAGATAGATAGATAGATAGATAGATAGATAGATAGATAGATAGATAGATAGATAGATAGATAGATAGATAGATAGATAGATAGATAGATAGATAGATACTGTAGATAGATACTGTAGATAGATAGATAGATGTAGATAGATAGATAGATAGATAGATAGATAGATAGATAGATAGATAGATAGATAGATAGATAGATAGATAGATAGATAGATAGATAGATAGATAGATAGATAGATAGATAGATAGATAGATAGATAGATAGATAGATAGATAGATAGATAGATAGATAGATAGATAGATAGATAGATAGATAGATAGATAGATACGTAGATAGATAGATAGATAGATACTGTAGATAGATAGATAGATAGATAGATAGATAGATAGATAGATAGATAGATAGATAGATAGATAGATAGATAGATAGATAGATAGATAGATAGATAGATACTGTAGATAGATAGATAGATAGATAGATAGATCGATAGATAGATAGATAGATAGATACTGTAGATAGATAGATAGATACTGTAGATAGATAGATAGATAGATAGATAGATAGATAGATAGATAGATAGATAGATAGATAGATAGATAGATAGATAGATAGATACTGATAGATACTGTAGATAGATAGATAGATAGATAGATAGATAGATAGATAGATAGATAGATAGATAGATAGATAGATAGATAGATAGATAGATAGATAGATAGTGTAGATAGATAGATAGATAGATAGATTGATACTGTAGATAGATAGATTGATACTGTAGATAGATAGATAGATAGATAGATAGATAGATAGATAGATAGATAGATAGATAGATAGATAGATAGATAGATAGATAGATAGATAGATAGATAGATACTGTAGATACTGTAGATACTGTAGATAGATAGATAGATAGATAGATAGATAGATAGATAGATAGATAGATAGATAGATAGATAGATAGATAGATAGATAGATAGATAGATAGATAGATAGATACTGTAGATAGATACTGTAGATAGATAACTATACTATATAGTTATATAACTAACTATACATACCTTGGCCTAAACATCAGCGCCACAAGTAACTTCCACAAAGCTGTGAACGATCTGAGAGACAAGGCAAGAAGGGCATTCTATGCCATCAAAAGGAACATAAAATTCAACATACCAATTAGGATCTGGCTAAAAATGTTTGAATCAGTCATAGAACCCATTGCCCTTTATGGTTGTGAGGTCTGGGGTCCGCTCACCAACCAAGATTTCACAAAATGGGACAAACACCAAATTGAGACTCTGCATGCAGAATTCTGCAAAAATATCCTCCGTGTACAACGTAGAACACCAAATAATGCATGCAGAGCAGAATTAGGCCGATACCCGTTAATTATCAAAATCCAGAAAAGAGCCTTTAAATTCTACAACCACCTAAAAGGAAGCGATTCCCAAACCTTCCATAACAAAGCCATCACCTACAGAGAGATGAACCTGGAGAAGAGTCCCCTAAGCAAGCTGGTCCTGGGACTCTGTTCACAAACACAAACAGACCCCACAGAGCCCCAGGACAGCAACACAATTAGACCCAACCAAATCATGAGAAAACAAAAAGATAAGTACTTGACACATTGGAAAGAAAGAAAGAATTAAACAGAGAGTACACAGTGGCAGAATACCTGACCACTGTGACTGACCCAAACTTAAGAAAAGCTTTGACTATGTACAGACTCAGTGAAATAGCCTTGCTATAGAGAATGGCCGCCGTAGGCAGACATGGCTCTCAAGAGAAGACAGGCTATGTGCACACTGCCCACAAAATGAGGTGGAAACTGAGCTGCACTTCCTAACCTCCTGCCCAATGTATGACCATATTAGAGACACATATTTCCCTCAGATTACACAGATCTACAAAGAATTTGAAAAAAAAACCCGCCCAATTTTGATAAACTCCCATATCTACTGGGGGAAATACCACAGTGTGCCATCACAGCAGCAAGATTTGTAACCTGTTGCCACAAGAAAAGGGCAACCAGTGAAGAACAAACACCATTGTAAATACAACCCATATTTATGCTTATTTATTTTCCCTTGTGTACTTTAACCATTTGTACATTGTTACAACACTGTATATATACATAATATGACATTTGTAATGTCTTTATTCTTTTGAAACTTCTGTATGTGTAATGTTTACTGTTAATTTGTATTGTTTATTTCACTTTTGTATATTATCTACCTCACTTGCTCTGGCAATGTTAACACATGTTTCCCATGCCAATAAACTCCTTGAATTGAAATGAATAGATACTGTAGATAGATAGATAGATAGATAGAGTAGATAGATAGATAGATAGATAGATAGATAGATAGATAGATAGATAGATAGATAGATAGATAGATAGATAGATAGATACAGTGTAGACATTGTTAATGTTGTAAATTACTATTGTTGCTGGAAACGACAGATTTTTATGGAATATCTACATAGGCGTACAGAGGCACATTATCAGCAACCATCACTCCTGTGTGTGTGTGTGTGTGTGTGTGTGTGTGTGTGTGTGTGTGTGTGTGTGTGTGTGTGTGTGTGTGTGTGTGTGTGTGTGTGTGTGTGTGTGTGTGTGTGTGTGTAAAAGCACATGACCTTTCCACTGTCAGTCACATGGTGTTTTTCTGCATCTTAACCTCGGAGTTGGACCGCCAAGCGAATCGATGGATTAACGCTCGACTTCATTATCAATGCAGAACAGCGGCAACACATTTTTCAAATGTTTCTCACCCAATTTCTCACTTGGTTGATCTAATATGTAGAAAGAGAATGAATCGACCCATGACACAGGGTTATTATTTTGCTACTGCTGTTTTAAAATCCCATCAGTATTCGGACCAACAGCAAACGGTCTTGAAATGTAAATGTGGAAGAGATTAAAACCCTGAAGTAATAATCATTAGCTCGTTTGACGGAGTCACGGAGAAGTCGACGGTTGCTGTGGACATTTATTTTCCTGAATTGAAAGAAGGCCTCTGATTTGCATACGGTACTGTTACTGGCCAGTGTGTGTGTGTGTGTGTGCGCACATGTGTATGCACGGTGTGCGTGGGCATTATTGCACCCTGCTTTACAGATGAACACCTGGGCCATTGATGCATGCCTTCTGGGTTATTGGAAGCACAGGAGGTTGGTGGCACCTTAATTGGGGAGGACGGGCTTGTGGTAATGGCTGGAGCGGAATGAGTGGAATGGTATCACCAACATCAAACACATGGTTTCCATGCTTTCCATGTGTTTGATGCCATTCCATTCACTCAGTTCCAGCCATTATTATGAGCCGTCCTCCCCTCAGCAGCCTCCCGTCATTGGAAGGTATAGGTGACAGTGAAGATAAACAGACACATTTACATCCCAAATGGCACCCTATTCCCTTCATAGTGGGCTAGGTTTGACCAGGACCCATGGGGATCTGTTTAAACATAATGCACCATGTAGGAATAGGGTGCCATTTGGAACATATTCACAGACAGACACAAGGAAGGCAGCTCTTCTCTCTACTTCACAAATTTCTCTGTTTCTCTCTCTCTGTCTCTCTCTCTTTCTCTTTCTCTCTCTCTATCTCTCTCTCTCTCGCTCTCTCTCTCTGTCTGTCTCTGCCCCTTTCTCACTCTCTACCCCCCTACAACAATCCTAAGTAATGGGTGTGTGGTCCTGTCATCAACAGCTAAAGGGTTTTGATTCCTTGTTCAGTATTTGGTGCAATTGTGGACCATTGTATACACAGATAGAATATCTGTTTCATACTGTACATAATGAGGGTGGCAGGTAGCCTAGCGTGTTGGGCCAATGACCAAAAGGTTGCTGGTTTGAATCCGCTAAACATCTGTCAATGTGCCCTTGAGCAAGGCACGCAACCCTAGTTGCTAAATGACTGAAATGTAATAATGAGTAGTTATGACTCCAGACATGACAAATGTTAAACAACAATATTTTCTGAAAACACTGGATTGCAAGTTCTTGACACAGTGATGTGAGAACACACCATCTCAATTTGTCCAATGTAATTAGGGGAAATGGCTGCATCTGTTTCAAGTAGAGCTTGTAAGGTCCATGGAGCCCCAGGTGGTAACATAATTAAAAACATATTTCTTCATACTTAATTTAAGTCCGACCCTCTGAGAACAGCTGTTTCGAGAATTTGCAGTGATTGCAAAATAGGACGTGTCTTTATGGTGCGTGTGTGTGTGTTGAGTACTCTGCTGACTTACAGTGGGTCATTCAGAAATACTTCTCTATCTTGGTATGTATGTGGGGAGTTATGTATAGTTCTTAGTCCCCTATAGATGGAATACTTCCGGCGCCGACAGAGATGGCCGCCTCGCTTCGCTTTCCTAGGAAACTATGCAGTATTTAGTTTTTTATGTGTTATTTCTTACATTGTTACCCCAGGAAATCTTAGGTTTTATTACATAAAGTCGGGAGAAACTATTGGATATAAGAGCAACGTCAACTCACCAACATTACGACCAGGAATACGACTTTCCCAAAAAGGATCCTCTGTTTTGCCCACCACCCAGGACAGTGGATCGGATCCCAGCCGGTGACCCAAAACAACGGCGCCGCAGAAGGGGCAGACGGAGCGGTCTTCTGGTCAGGCTCCGAAGACGGGCACATCGCACACCGCTCCCGAGCATACTACTCGCCAATGTCCAGTCTCTTGACAACAAGGTAGACGAAATCCGAGCAAGGGTAGCCTTCCAGAGAGACATCAGAGACTGTAACGTTCTTTGTTTCACAGAAACATGGCTTACTCGAGACACGCTATCGGTGTCGGTACAGCCACCTGGTTTCTTCACGTATTGCGCCGACAGAAACAAACAACTCTCTGGTAAGAAGAAGGGCGGGGATATCGATTGCGCTACCCGGGCTGGCAAAACCCTAGATCATTGTTATTCTAACTTCCGCGATGCATATAAGGCCCTCCCCCGCCCTCCTTTCAGAAAAGCTGACCACGACTCCATTTTGTTGCTTCTAGCCTGTCAGGTAGGACGCTTGGATTGCGTCCTACCTGACAGGTCGCTCCTACCAGGTGGCGTGGCGAGAATCTGTCTCCGCACCACGTGCTCTCACCACTGGTGTCCCCCAGGGCTCTGTTCTTGGCCCACTCCTATTCTCGCTATACAAAAAGTCACTAGGCTCTGTCATAAACTCACATGGTCTCTCATATCATTGCTATGCAGATGACACA
Source organism: Salmo salar (assembly GCF_965601325.2). Taxonomy (NCBI): domain Eukaryota; kingdom Metazoa; phylum Chordata; class Actinopteri; order Salmoniformes; family Salmonidae; genus Salmo; species Salmo salar. The sequence continues at coordinate 89,075,716 of NC_138304.1, read as the reverse complement.
CAATTAATCTTCTCCTTTCCCCCTTCTGACAACCAGGTGGCGAATCGCATCTCTGCATGTCTGGCAGACATATCAGTGTGGATGACGGATCACCATCTCAAGCTGAACCTCGGCAAGACGGAGCTGCTCTTCCTCCCGGGGAAGGACTGCCCGTTCCATGATCTCGCCATCACGGTTGACAACTCCCTTGTGTCCTCCTCCCAGAGTGCTAAGAGCCTTGGTGTGACCCTGGACAACACCCTGTCGTTCTCCACCAACATCAAGGCGGTGACCCGATCCTGTAGGTTCATGCTCTACAACATTCGCAGAGTACGACCCTGCCTCACACAGGAAGCGGCGCAGGTCCTAATCCAGGCACTTGTCATCTCCCGTCTGGATTATTGCAACTCGCTGTTGGCTGGGCTCCCTGCCTGTGCCATTAAACCCCTACAACTCATCCAGAACGCCGCAGCCCGTCTGGTGTTCAACCTTCCCAAGTTCTCTCACGTCACCCCGCTCCTCCGCTCTCTCCACTGGCTTCCAGTCGAAGCTCGCATCCACTACAAGACCATGGTGCTTGCCTACGGAGCTGTGAGGGGAACGGCACCTCCGTACCTTCAGGCTCTGATCAGGCCCTACACCCAAACAAGGGCACTCCGTTCATCCACCTCTGGCCTGCTCGCCTCCCTACCTCTGAGGAAGCACAGTTCCCGCTCAGCCCAGTCAAAACTGTTCGCTGCTCTGGCACCCCAATGGTGGAACAAGCTCCCTCACGACGCCAGGACAGCGGAGTCAATCACCACCTTCCGGAGACACCTGAAACCCCACCTCTTCAAGGAATACCTGGGATAGGATAAAGTAATCCTTCTAACCCCCCCCCCCTTAAAAGATTTAGATGCACTATTGTAAAGTGGTTGTTCCACTGGATATTATAAGGTGAATGCACCAATTTGTAAGTCGCTCTGGATAAGAGCGTCTGCTAAATGACTTAAATGTAATGTAAATGTAGCCTATAGGCAGAAACTAAAACAGGAAGCACCCGCGCTCAGGTCTGTTAAACGCTGGTCCGACCAATCGGATTCCACGCTTCAAGATTGCCCCGATCTCGTGGACTGGGATATGTTCCACATAGCGTCGAACAACAACATTGATGAATAAGCTGATTCGGTGAGCGAGTATATTAGCAAGTGCATCAGTGATGTTGTACCCACAGCGTCTATTAAAACATTCCCCAACCAGAAACTGTGGATTGATGGCAGCATACGCGCAAAACTGAAAGCGCGAACCACTGCTTTTAACCAGGGCAAGGTGACCGGAAACATGACCGAATACAAACAGTGTAGCTATTCCCTCCGCAAGGCAATCAAACAAGCTAAGCGTCAGTATAGAGACAAAGTAGAGTCGCAATTCAGCGTCTCAGACATGAGAGGTATGTGGCATGTCAATCAAGGACTACAAAAGAAAAACCAGCCCCGTCGCGGACCACGATGTCTTGCTCCCAGGCAGACTAAACAACTTCTTTGCTCGCTTTGAGGACAACGTGAGTAAAACATTTAAACGTGTTAACCCTCGGAAGGCTGCAGGCCCAGACGGCATCCCCAACCGCGTCCTCAGAGCATGCGCAGACCAGCTGGCTGGTGTGTTTACAAACATATACAATCAATCCTTATCCCAGTCTGCTGTTCCCACATGCTTCAAGAGGGCCACCATTGTCCTGTTCCCAAGAAAGCTTAGGTAACTGAGCTAAATGACTACCGCCCCGTAGCACTCATTTCCATCATCATGAAGTGCTTTGAGAGACTAGTCAAGGACCATATCACCTCCACTCTACCTGACACCCTAGACCCACTCCAATTTGCTTACCGCCCCAATAGGTCCACAGACGATGCAATCGCAATCACACTGCACACTGCCCTAACCCATCTGGACAAGAGGAATATCTATGTAAGAAGGCTGTTCATCGAATACAGCTCAGCATTTAACACCATAGTACCCTCCAAACTCGTCATTAAGCTCGAGACCCTGGGTCTCGACCACGCCCTGTGCAACTGGGTCCTGGACTTCCTGACAGGCCACCCCCAGGTGGTGAGGGTAGGTAACAACATCTCCACCCCACTGATCCTCAACACTGGGGCCCCACAATGGTGCGTTCTCAGCCCTCTCCTGTACTCCCTATTCACCCATGACTGCGTGGCCATGCACGCCTCCAACTCAATCATCAAGTTTGCAGACGACACTACAGTGGTAGGCTTGATTACCAACAACGACGAGACGGCCTACAGGGAGGAGGTGAGGGCCCTCGGAGTGTGGTGTCAGGAAAATAACCTCACACTCAATGTCAACAAAACAAAGGAGATGATCGTGGACTTCAGGAAACAGCAGAGGGAGCAGCCCTATATCCACATCGACGAGACAGTAGTGGAGAGGCTGGAAAGTTTTAAGTTCCTCGGCGTACACATCACGGACAAACTGAAATGGTCCACCCACTCAGGAGGCTGAAGAAATTCAGCTTGTCACCAAAAACACTCACAAACTTTTACAGATGCACAATCGAGAGCATCCTGTCGGGCTGTATCACCGTCTGGTACGGCAACTGCTCCACCCATAACCGTAAGGCTCTCCAGAGGGTAGTGAGGTCTGCACAACACATCACCAGGGGCAAACTACCTGCCCTCCAGGACACCTACACGCCCCGATGTCACAGGAAGGCCAAAAAGATCATCAAGGACAACAACCACCCGAGCCACTGCCTGTTCACCCCGTTATCATCCAGAAGGCGAGGTCAGTGCAGGTGCATCAAAGCGGGGATCGAGAGACTGAAAATCAGCTTCTATCTCAAGGCCAACAGACTGTTAAACAGCCATCACTAACATTGAGTGGCTGCTGCCAACAAACGGACTCAACTCTAGCCACTTTAATAATGGAAAAATTTGATGTAATAAATGTATCACTAGCCACTTTAAGCAATCCCACTTTATAGAATTTTTACCTACCCTACATTACTCATCTCATATGTATATACTGTACTCTTATACCATCTACTGCATCTTGCCATCTTGATGTAATAAATGTATCACTTGCCACTTTAAACAATCCCGCTTTATATAATGTTTACATACCCTACATTACTCATCTCATATGTATATACTGTACTCTATACCATCTACTGCATCTTGCCTATGCCGTTCGGCCATCACTCATTCATATATTTGTATGTACATATTCTTATTCATTCCTTTACCCTTGTGTGTATAAGGTAGTTGTTGTGAAATTGTTAGGTTATATTACTTTTTAGATATTACTGCATGGTCGGAACTAGAAGCACAAGCATTTCACTACACTCACATTAACATCTGCTAACCATGTGTATGTGACAAATAAGATTTGATTTGATTTGATTTGACTATAAATCAAATAAAATCACATTTTATGCAAATAGTCCAGGTAGCCATTTGATTAGCTGTTCAGGAGTCTTATTAGGGCCTTCCTTTGACTAGGTACTCAGACTAACAACAAACTATCAAATGCAACTCTGTTAACATGCAAGAGCTTGCCTAGGGTTGGGGATAGGTCTAGGGTTAGGGTTAGTGGAGGTTAGTTAGAGGTTAGTTAGAGTTAGCTGATCTATAAACCATCCGTAGGGGACTATCCAAATAAAATGTTACCCAGTTCTCTTGAATACCGTATTTGCTGCAAGAAGATTGATTTCATTCTATGAAGAAGCGTTCCAGAACTGTCAAAAAGCCAATTGGACACTGTTGGTTGTCATTGTGGTCATCATCTTTGTGTCTAACATGGTTGTTGCCAGTCTTCTCTGTGATGTGTGAAAACCAGCCACACGGTGCATACATGTTGCTTACGTGTCAATGACTTGCGTAGCATAGCCTACCTATCATAACAAAATGACTCTGCTTTTGAACCATTTCAACGTTGTGCAGGGTCACAACGATGTGTCGAATTATGATTGAAGTGGTCCATCTGTGCTCAGTTTCTAGAGGATTTTTGATGGGTTACCACATAAAGTGTAGCGTAACCCTCCAAGTCCTTGAAGCCTATCGAGTTCACCAAAGCTATGACAATGAGATGGCTATCTTCAGCACAGATACACATGCATCTCCATCTTCAACACATGCAGGCACACACAGGCACACAGACACACACGAACGTGCGCACGCACACTCGCTTGCGCACACTTTATTTAAAAGGATTAAACATCTCTGATCACTGGCTTGAGAGATTTAATTGGATGTATTCAAATGTGTGAAGCAGAAAGAGAACAACCCGTTCAGTCTCTGGTCTGTAAGCCTTCCACAGGGATATTTGAAAAATGTTAACATCTGATCCTTCATAAAGTCTACATTATGATCTCTCTGTCACGACGGAAATGAACATCTCTCTGTCACGACGGAAATGAACATCTCTCTGTCACGACGGAAATGAACATCTCTCTGTCACAACGGAAATGAACATCTGTCATGCTGGGAAATGTCCATACCTGAAACACTGGGTAGCCTACATTGTAGAAGAGTAATCATATCGTTTCATTCCAAGAGCATATTAATACTTTGTAAAACAATTACTTTGGAAGAATAGATGGACTATTTAAAGAGTGCATTGGCCTATGAGTCACAACAGAAGCCACTTATTATAAAGAATTGTAAGTGAGAACTTGGTGGAAGTTGGCAAATTAGACAAATTGTCTGTTTGTCACTGTTAGCTGGTCATTGGTGGTGGGCTACGAGAGAGAGAGAGAGAGAGAGAGAGAGAGAGAGAGAGAGAGAGAGAGAGAGAGAGAGAGGGAGAGGGAGAGGAAGCAGCGCTCGAGGTCTTCTGATTCTCCAACTCTAATCCTGTGCCAATTAGTTTGAGCCTAGGAGGGCCGGGTGTAATGGCGCAATACAGAATTATCACCTTTCTCTTTTACACTCTCTCCTCCGCCATCAAATGAAATACGAGGAGACCCATGAACAATGTCTTATTAAAATCAACAATTGATCTCGTCTTTGTTCACGCCGCTTGTTCAATTAAACAAATGTGTACATCAAACCTGTGCATGGCTTAGCGGGAGTCACCAGGTTCAAGAGGAGTTTTCTGGTCACGCTGCGCTCTGTCTCTGAGCTCTTTATACGAATCATTGTGGCTTTAAAGAATCTAGCTGAATCACAGGGAGCCCTTTGTGACGGCCACAACAAATTACAGTAATGAGTGCCACCTTGCATCCGTGCCATGCCGTAATGCAATGTTTATGATATATAAAGACTCAGTAGTGTGTGTTGTGACTGATATGATTTCCTGTTTGCTGCGATGAAGGAGAAGAGTAGGCTAAGGGGGGTTGTAGGGGTAGAGTGGGGTAGAGTGTATTTTTAAGAGTCTTGGATGTCCTAAATTGTTAATTGTCTTCCTGTAATGGGAACAGGGCCTCCTCTGTCGCCACATTGAGGACTAGCCTTGAACTGATACTCCAAAGTGAAATGTAACAAAGAAGATGTGAAACCTATTTCATGTGTGTGTTAATTTGTTTCATAATTATCTCAGAGCTTTCCTTGTGCTCTCAGAGAGCTCTTTACTCTCTTTGTAGTGGTAGCAACAAGTTCTCACAGTCTCACTGCAGAATTAAACGTTCATACACGTTCTCTAAATGTCACATTTCAAAGTTGCTCCAAACGTCAAATTTCAAAGTGTTTTTGTTACTCATGCTGCTCTGTATGGTTCCATTTCCCCAAATGTCAAATTTCGAGGTTAAAGGTTTGGGATAGGGTTAAAACATTCAGTTTAGGCAGTCATTCTGAATGGTTACGGTAAGGGTTAAGGTTTGGGATAGGTTTAAAACGTTACTTTCAGGCTGTCCTTCTGAATGGTTAAGGTATGGGTTAAGGTTTGGGATAGGGTTAAAACCCCAAATAAAAAACTAGTGTCCGCTGTAGTGTATTAGTGACACCTAGTGGTGCAATACCAGTGGGGACTATGAGACACATGAGGAACGAAGGGAGACTATGCTTGCGTAGGCAGTTGGATGGGTTTGGAGACCAGGAATAAAGTACAGGTCAATGATTCCAGTGAGTCTGAGGCAAGTCGATACATTACAACCGGCGACGAGGATATGGAAATAAAAATAAACCTTGGCACTGAGCTTACCTTCTCTCCTGCCGTTTGATGTGCATTCCAACCCAGACAGTTTTGGTTTGCAATGGGCAAATTGGATAAATAGTTTGAAAGGGTTCATCACTGCTTCAGGAGTAAAAAATGCAGCACGAAAACTAGCTCTTGTCATGGAGCCTCCCGGTACTGCTGCTCATTCCGTTCACCAGCTCTGCCCCTCTACATCACCAGCCTCCTCAAGCTTCTTTTTGGTTAAAAAGAAAGATGGGGGACTGCGCCCCTGCATTGATTATCGAACTCTGAATAAAGCCACCGTTAAGTTCAGCTATCCTTTAACCCCTCATCACAACCATCATCGAACAAATGCACGAGGTGCTGTACTTCACGAAACTGAACTTGAGGAGCGCCTACAATCTGGTGCGCATTTGTGCAGGCGACAAATGGAAATCGGCCTTTTCCACGACCACGGGCCATTACGAGTTTCTTGTGATACCTTTGGGCCTGTCTAATGCTCCTTCTGGCCTTTATTAACGAAATGTTTCGGGACATGCATTTTGGCCTATTCTGCTGACCGAGCCCAGCATGTTTCGTTAGTCAGGTCTGTGCTGGGAAGACTGTTGGAGCATGATCTATATGTCAAACAAGAGAAGTGTTTCTTTTTTCAGTGGTCTGTGTCCTTTTTGGGCTACCTCATATCCATGGAGAGAGTGTAGATGGAAGAGCAAAACAACAGCACAGTCAGGCCATGGCCCATCCCCAACTCCGTGAAAGCAGTCCAGCAATTCCTGGGGTTCGCCAACTATTTCCAGAGGTTCATCCGGGGCTTCAACACGGTGGTCGCGCCTCTTACCTCCCTGCTGGGAGGAGGTCCCCAGCGGGTTCGTTGAATGGCGGAGGCAGAGAGGGCGTTCGAGACACTGAAGGCACGCTTCACCATTGCTCCCGTGCTGGCACATCCCGACCCCTCATTTCCCTTCATCGTCGAGGTGGATGCCTCCGAAGTAGGAGTTGGGGCAGTGCTGTCCCAGCACACCGAAACTCCTTCAAAGCTGCGGCCCTGCGCCTTTTACTCCAAGCAGCTGAGCTCCGCCCAGAGGAACTACGATGTAGGGGACCGGGAACTCTTGGCGGTCAGAAGGCTCTGAAGGCATGGAAGCACTGGCTTGAGGGGTCCAAACACTTTTTCCTGGTGTGGACGGACCACCGCAACCTGGAGTACATCAGGGGAGGCTAATCCCGAAGAGGCTAAACCCGAGACAGGCCAGGTGGGCTCGATTCTTCGCCAGGTTCCAATTGACGCTTTCTTATAGGCCAGGCTCAAAGAATGTGAAGGCATACGCCCTGTCTCGCCTCTATGACACAGAGGAGACGGAGGGAGAGGAGACCCCCATCATCCCTCCGTCCTATATCATCGTGCCAGTGGTGTGGGATGTGGTCACCGACATATGGCAGGCCCTGCATACGGAACCCTCACCTGCACAGTGCCCGGAGAACCCCGCCTACGTGCCCACGGGTGTGCGGGACCACCTCCTTACCTGGGCGCACACGGCGACTGTGTTGGGTCATCCTGGGATAGGCCGTACCATCGTGTAACTGACTGAGAAGTACTGGTGGCCCACCTTGGCGAGGGACGTCCAGGTTTATGTCTCTTCCTGCTCCATCTGTGCCCAGTCTAAGACATCCAGACACCTCCCTTATGGAAAGCTCCTTCCCCTGCCGGTTCCACAACGATCCGGTTCTCACCTCTCGGTGGACTTTATCACTGACCTTCCCCCCTCCCAGGGAAACACCACCATTCTTGTCGTTGTGGACCGGTTTTCCAAAGCTTGTCGCCTTCTCCCTCTGCCTGGGCTCCCATTGGCCATGCAAACTGCGGAGGCTCTTTTTACGCATGTCTTCCGGCACTACGGGATCCTGGAGGACATTGTGTCAGATCATGGCCCTCAGTTCACCTCACGAGTATGGAAAGCATTCATGGATCGCCTGGGGGTCACGGTCAGTCTCACCTCCGGGTACCACTCTCAAGCTAATGGGCAGGTAGAGAGAGTCAATCAGGAAGTGGGCAGTTTCCTGAGGTGTTACTGTCAGGACCGGCCGGTGGAGAGGGCAGATTTTCTACCTTGGGCTGAGTATGTGCAGAATTCCCTCCGCCACTCCTCCACTAACCTCACTCCTTTCCAGTGCATGTTGGGGTATCATCCGACCCTGGCACCTTGGCATCCGAGCCAAACCGAGGACAAATGGTTTCAGCGTGCTGAGGAGACCTGGAATGCTGCGCGCACTCGTCTCCAGCAGGCTGTGCGTTGGCACAAGGAACAGGCCGACCGCCACCGCAGTGAGGCTCCTGTCTTCTCTCCAGACGACCAAGTCTGGCTCTCCATCTGGAACCTGCCCCCCCATCTGCCTTGCCTGAAGCTGAGCCCCTGGTTTGTGGGGCCGTTTAAAGTCCTGAGTAGGGTTAATGAGGTAGCGTACCGTTTGCAACTCCCTGCTGATTACCGCATTAATCTGACTTTTCATGTGTCTCTCCTCAGGCCAGTGGTGCCTGGTCCCCTAGCTGAGGCTGGACCTAGTGACGCCTCGCCTCCTTCTCTGGACATCGATGGAGATCCGACGTACTCGGTCCGTGAAGTCCTGGATTCGAGGTGTCGGGCGGGGCCTCTCCAGTACCTCATTTGACTGGGAGGAATACGGCCCAGAGGAGTGGTGCTGGGTTCCTGCGGTGGACATCCTGGATGCTTCGCTGACCAGGGATTTTTACCGTCAGCGCACTGACTAACCTGCACCGTGTCCCTGTGGTCGTCCCCGAGGCCGGTGTCATCCCGCTGCTGGCACAGTGAGTCAAGGGGGATACTGTCACGGAGCTCCCCAGTACTGCTACTCATTCTGTTCACCAGGTCTGGAGGTCTATGTTGCCGGCCTTCTAGGTGTCACTGAAGTGGATTCATTACCACCAACCCCGGACTGCCTTGTCTCATTACACACACCTGGTTCCCATTCCCCCTGATTAGTATGTGTATATATGTGCCCTTTGTTCCCCATTGTCCTTGTCAGTTATTGTTACCATGTCCAGATGCTGGCCTTCTAGGCAGAGTTCCTCTGTCCAGTGTCTGTGTTCTTTTGCCCATCTTAATATTTTATTTTTATTGGCCAGTCTGAGATATGACTTTTTCTTTACAACAGTAACAATGTCTACACTGTATTTCTGATCAATAAATGAACAAAAGATGTGCTTTCCTTTCAAAAACAAGGACATTTGTAAGTGACCCCAAACTTTTGAACTGTAGTGTATGTGTGATATATTTACCCCGTTAGATGACACGGGGGAAGACAAGGACTATGAGATAGCGTAGACAAAGCTAAACCAGCACTCCACAAAAAAACATTCCCTACGAGAGACATTTGTTTAGGCAAGCTGAACAAGCACAGGGGGAAACAGTGGACACGTTTGTGAGCAGACTGAGACAGTTGGCTGCTACATGTGATTATGGAGATTTCAAAGACGAAGGGACCAGGTGATTGACAAGTGTCACTCAAAAGTGTTGCGCAAGCTACTTCTCCACTGTAATGGATACAGCAAGAACAATGGAGGCTGTTGACCAGCAGGCGGACAGAATTGAAAGACTGAATGTGAATGCAATTCAACGTGGGAAAAGTGCACAAAACAACGCAGATGGGAATGGAACAAAATAGAATAACAGGAAACAAGATTTTCTTCATCCAATAAGGGCCAGCCATCTAATGATGACCAAGCTGTGAAATGTTTCAGATGTGGTCAGGAGGGCTAGCCATCTAATGATGACCAAGCTGTGAAATGTTTCAGATGTGGTCAGGAGGGCTAGCCATCTAATGATGACCACGTTGTGAAATGTTTCAGATGTGGTCAGGAGGGCTAGCCATCTAATGATGACCACGTTGTGAAATGTTTCAGATGTGGTCAGGAGGGCTAGCCATCTAATGATGACCACGTTGTGAAATGTTTCAGATGTGGTCAGGAGGGCAAATACTGGACGGGCACGTTCCATCACACAAGGTTAACAATGCAACATATGTGGCAAAGATGGACATTTCTCCAAAATGTGCAGGACGAAGACAAAACTGAATGGAAATCAAGTCAGAAACACACCTGCTATACAACATGATTCAACAGACAATGACGATGATGAACACGTGTTCACACTCACCAGTAGTACTGATGACGCTGAAACACAGATATTAGTCAATGGCCAGCCAGTTAACATGTTCACACTCACCAGTAGTACTGATGACGCTGAAACACAGATATTAGTCAATGGCCAGCCAGTTAACATGTTCACACTCACCAGCAGTACTGATGACGCTGAAACACAGTTATTAGTCAATGGCCAGCCAGTTAACATGTTCACACTCACCAGTAGTACTGATGACGCTGAAACACAGTTATTAGTCAATGGCCAGCCAGTTAACATGTTCACACTCACCAGTAGTACTGATGACGCTGAAACACAGTTATTAGTCAATGGCCAGCCAGTTAACATGTTCACACTCACCAGTAGTACTGATGACGCTGAAACACAGATATTAGTCAATGGCCAGCCAGTTAACATGTTCACACTCACCAGTAGTACTGATGACGCTGAAACACAGATATTAGTCAATGGCCAGCCAGTTAACATGTTCACACTCACCAGTAGTACTGATGACGCTGAAACACAGTTATTAGTCAATGGCCAGCCAGTTAACATGTTAATTAACCCTGGGGCTAGCTGTAATATTGTGGGCACAACAACATTCAGTCATTTGCAGAACAAATGCAATGATTAATTGAAACCAACATCCAAGAGACTTTACCCATACAGTTCAACATAACCATTAGCAGTTGGGCCTGTTCACGCCCTTCGCGTTGAGTGGCAGTCCCTGCAGACATTCTAGTCGTGAAAGATGCACAGACATCTGTACTGGGAAAGAAATCAGCAGGTGCTCTTGGCATTTTGCAAAGGCAATGGCACACATAAATTCAGTCCAAGATGATGACACGAAGACATTCAAAGCTGCGCTGCAGGAGGAATACAAAGACTGTTTCAAAGGGCTGGAAAAACTGAAAGACTTCCAGTTAAGAATTAATTTCGATGAGACTGTCACACCTGTTGCACCACCGGTACGCAGAATACTGTCGTGTCTTTGGCTATGCCGGATTAAGTGACATGCTATTCTATAAAATCATTTCTCTGTAATTAATATTACCTGATTAAGCTAATCAGGTAGATAATTAACTAGAAGGTTGGGGCACCACGAAGAATGTTTATAGAGCTGTTATCTTCCGAATAAACTCTTAAAGACCTAGTAATATTTTAAATCAATAGCAGTCAATATTAATCGTCACCTTATTTCAGTCTCATCTGAACATCGTAGAATTCTTGGTTATTTTCACGAACCCTGGCTAACAAGTTGAATCAGCAATACAAAATTTGGTTGAATTATTTATTTACTAAATACCTAACTAATCACAGAATTACATATACACAGAATGCAAATTATGTCATACAGAAAACGTCCCTGGTGGACGGAGCCGACATGACGGCTGGTTACACAAAGGAAAGGGGGTTGGGTTTGAGTGAAAGAGCGGGAAGACTGAGGAACAAAGGTAGAAGCTATGCTATCATAAATACAGTATCTTATGCATTCTAAATTACCGTCCATTTGGAAAAGGAAAATGCAATAAACATTTACTCTGAGCTGCGCCTCAATAGGTTGGTTGTAGGTGGAAGGCCTTGTTGCCCAACAGAGATCTTCCTGTCCTCAGAAGAATGTCTCTGGTGGTAAACTGGATACGTTGTAGTATCGTTGTTGTGTGTTAGACTGGATCCGTTGTCCGTCCTTTCCTAGCCCACGTTTACAGCGGCCGCTGCTAACTCAACGGCTAGGAGGTATCACTTCTGTAGTGAATAAGAGTTCAAAGTTCATACCATTCGCAACCAAAGCTCACGCTGAGGTTGGCTTAGTTCTGTAGTTGACATGTTAGTCCTTTTAACGTGGAACCATCGTCCTCACGTCCTCAGAACAGCTTATTATCTGAATCCTTCTGACATCGGACCGTCACCCTGATGTACCTGGAACAGCTTATTATCTGAGTCCTTTTAACGTGAGGCTGCAGGCCTCGCGTACTCGGAACAGGAGGTTATATTTTCATCAAGGGCTTACATAGTGGAGGGAGAGAAGGGTGTGTTTCATCGTTTATAACCAATGTCTCTTCACAGGGGCGGGCCACTGATTGAGCAGAGCTCTAACCTTATGAAAACCCAATTCTCTCATTTGGAAGCTAAAATTACATTTAATCTTTTCACAAATAGTTTTTAAATTGCACAACAATTCCATGTGAATAATGTGTAGACTTTCCACGATACAGTTTATGTAATCCTATCATTAATAAGAATGTCTCAGATGACAACCGAACTGACATCATATTCATTGAGTACCAACGCATATTTACAACTGGTTGGATTACCGAAATATGGTTCCATTCCCACCACCTTTTGATGTTCCCCGACTCTCTATGTTTAACAAAGGCTTTTCAAGAGTCCTTCAGTAGAGTCAAGAGAGGAAAGGGAAAAAGGTATTTATGGGGGGGGGGGGTCATAAACCTTACCCACAGGCCAACGTCATGACAATACCATTCAGTGTCATGAAGCTAGTTGAAGAGAAGACGAACGAGCTAGAGGACATGGATGTTATTGAGAGAGTGAATGAACCTACACCATGGGTGTCCCCATTAGTTGAAGTAGACAAGAAAACAGGTGACTTCAGGGTATGTGTTGACATGCATAAAGCAAATGAAGCTGTTGTGCGGGAGCGACACCCCATCCCCACCATCGATGAGATCCAGGAGAACATGTCGTTAGCCGTGGTCTTCTCAAAACTGGACCTAAAGTGGGGATATTATCAGATCGAACTGAAACCTGAGTCTCATTCCCTGACCACATGTGACTCCCACAGAAACATATCAGCACGTCATCCGTCAAGTCCTACAAGGCATCGAGGGGTCCACAACATCTCAGAAGATATCACTGTGTTTGGGAAGAACACACAAGAACACAACTAACGACTACACTAAGTCCTGAGATGACTGCTGGAGAGGGGGCTCACCCTCAACAGTGACAACTGTGAATTGCGACTGACGGAGATAGAGTTCATGGGCCACATTCTCTTGAAGAACGGCATTGGAGCAGCACACTCAAATTTGGAAGCGGTGCAGAACAAACGCAGACCGACAAATGCTGCTGAATAAGGACTTTCTTAGGACTAGTGAACTACTGTGGCAGATTCAGGCTGTATCACAACCGGCCATGATTGAGAGTCCCATAGGGCGGCACACAATTGGCCCAGTATTCACTGGGTTTGGCCGGTGTAGACGGTCATTGTAAATAAGAATTTGTTCTTAATTAACTGACTTGCCTACTTAAATAAAGGTTACATGTTGTCACGGTTGTCGTTGGTAATGGAGGACCAAAACGCAGCAGGTATGTGTAAGCTCATCTTGACGTTTATTAACTCAGACTGAACGTACAAAAATAACAAACAAGAGAACGAACGATCAACAGACAGTCTGGCAAGGCACAAGGCTAAACACAGAACAATCTCCCACAAATACACAGACAAACACACCCAACTAATATAGGACTTCCAATCAAAGGCAACACCACACAGCTGCCTTCAATTGGAAGTCCACCCCAATTAACTCAACATAGAAATAGATCAACCAGACTACACATAGAAATAGATCAACATAGACCATAACTCAAAACCCGGAAATAATAAATCAAACGCCCTCCTAACTAACACACCACCCTGAACCACATAAAACAAATACCCTCTGCCACGTCCTGACCAAACTAAAATGACAATTAACCCTTATACTGGCCAAGACGTGACACATGTAAAAAAAATAATGTTTTATCCTTAATCTGGCAACCACGTCGAACCACTAAGAAGACTCACAAAAGCATTACGCAAATGGAATGGGAAGATGAACACGAGTCATCATTCAACGCGCTGAAGAACTCACTGGCCAGTTCACACAACATGGCCTACTTCAATCAAGATGCAGAGACACACGTGATTGTGGATGCTAGTCCAGTGGGGCTAGGGGCTATCTTGAGTCAGAACAAAAATACGTTTGACACAGGCCAGTGTACTACACTAGCCGTGCTCTCACAGATGTAGAGCGATGCTATTCTCAGACTGAAAGAGAGGCACTCGCCATAGTCTGGGCGTGCGAGAAGTTTCATGTGTTTCTCTATGGCAAACACTTTGTAATGGTAACCAACCACAAGCCAATAGATACAATTTATTCTCCAAAATCCAAACCACTAGCGAGGATCGAGAGATGGGCACTGAGAACTCAGCCTTACAGATTCAAGGTTGTATACAAGCCTGTGCCTCAGAATGCAGCCGACTCACTGTCCCAGTTGACTCTAAACCCTCCGGCATCTCCACACTACAGGGACGACCACATCTATTACGTAGCCAAACACACAGTGCCATGTGCATCTACCCCTATGAGAGCTGGAAGAAATGTCAGCAAAGGACCCAGTTCTAGCTACTCTACGAACAAGCATCAGACAGGCTGACTGGAGCACATGCGACACTGCATACCGACGGGTTCAAGAATAACTGTCTATTGTTGGACAGATAATTGTACGAGGCAACCGCATTATCATGCCACGAGCTGCTCAGAAACAGACTTTGATGTTAGCACAGGAAGGGCATCAGGGGATTGTAAAAACCAAACACTACACATAAATGTGTGGATGCCAAACATTGATAAAGAGGTTGAACTGTTCGTGAAGTCCTGTCCAGCGTGTTAAGTCAATGGCACACCACCAAAGCAGCAGGTCCCCACAGTAAGAACAGAGCTACCAACTGAACCATGGCAGATCCTATCCTATTGATGTGTGTGGGCCGTTTCCAACAAGAGAACACCTCCTCGTAACAACAGACAACTACTCCAGATGGGTTGATGTAAGTGTCCTAAACTGCATCACCACCGCCAAAATAATCACAAGCCTGAGGGAGACGTTTGCAGTCCATGGGTATCCTATTGTGGCAGATACTGGCGCTCCTCTCAAGCGATTTCCAAGTATACGTGGAGGAAAACGGGATCCGACGCCGCCACATCACTCCATCCTGTTGCCCCGATGTAGAATACCTCACAATCAAATGCCAACCATATTACCTCCCACGAGAATTCTCTTCGGTTATAGTCACAGCCGTGTATATTCCCCCTCAAGCCGATACCCCGACGGCCCTCTGACGTCTTGCTTCCAGACAAGCTAAACACCTTCTTCGCCTGCTTTGAGGATAACACAGTGCCACCGACACGGCCCGCTACCAAGGACTGTGGGCTCTACTTCTCCATGGCCGACGTGAGTAAGACATTTAAACATGTTAACCCTCACAAGGCTGCCGGCCC
This sequence comes from Salmo salar, assembly GCF_965601325.2. Taxonomy (NCBI): domain Eukaryota; kingdom Metazoa; phylum Chordata; class Actinopteri; order Salmoniformes; family Salmonidae; genus Salmo; species Salmo salar. The sequence goes on along the minus strand of NC_138304.1, from coordinate 89,060,190 downwards.
AGACGCCATCCCTAGCCGCGTCCTCAGAGCATGCGCAGACCAGCTGGCTGGAGTGTTTACGGACATAATAAATCTCTCCCTATCCCAGTCTGCTGTCCCCACATGCTTCAAGATGTCCACCATTGTTCCTGTACCCAAGAAAACAAAGGTAACTGAACTAAATTACTATCGCCCCGTAGCACTCACTTCTGTCATCATGAAGTGCTTTGAGAGACTAGTCAAGGATTATCTTACCTTACCTGACAGCCTAGACCCAGTTCAATTTGCTTACCACCCCAATACATCCACAGACAATGCAATCGCCATCACACTGCACACTGCCCTATCCCATCTGGACAAGAGGATTACCTATGTAAGAATGCTGTTCATTGACTATAGCTCAGCATTCAACACCCTAGTACCCTCCAAGCTCATCATTAAGCTCGAGGCCCTGGGTCTGAACTTCGCCCTGTGCAGCTGGGTCCTGGACTTTCTGACGGGCCGCCCCCAGGTGGTAAAGGTAGGAAACAACACGTCCACTTCGCCTCGAATCCGAAGACTCAGACAACAAGCTGTGCATCTGAAAGAGTATGGTAGATAGACATTTTGCCATAATGGAGCAGAATAATCTCCAGCACAGTCTCAATGGCAGGGCCGTCTACCCCTAGCCATCACAGAAAAGTTCCGGCAAGAATTCTTGTTAAATTAACATTGTCAAATAAAGAGTTCCAGCAATGTAACCAGTGTTATGGTTGGTAGTTTAAAGAGTTCCAGCAATGCAACCAGTGTTATGGTTGGTAGTTTAAAGAGTTCCAGCAATGCAACCAGTGTTATGGTTGGTAGTTTAAAGAGTTCCAGCAATGCAACCAGTGTTATGGTTGGTAGTTTAAAGAGTTCCAGCAATGCAACCAGTGTTATGGTTGGTAGTTTAAAGAGTTCCAGCAATGCAACAAGTGTTATGGTTGGTAGTTTAAAGAGTTCCAGCAATGCAACCAGTGTTATGGTTGGTAGTTTAAAGAGTTCCAGCAATGTAACCAGTGTTATGGTTGGTAGTTTAAAGAGTTCCAGCAATGCAACCAGTGTTATGGTTGGTAGTTTAAAGAGTTCCAGCAATGCAACAAGTGTTATGGTTGGTAGTTTAAAGAAAGTAAAAGTAGACATTACAGTATGTTGTTGTTGGAAAATATTTAAATACTGTATACGAGAGATACTTTATTTTGAGTACTAGATAATGTTTTGTTACATTATAATGCATAGATCTGCTGTTTGGAGATGTGTTATCATAATGGTTAGTCAAACATCTAAGAAGAGGAGGGATGTAGTGTATTAGTGACACCTAGTGGTGCAATACCAGCGGTGACCATGAGGCCCGTGAGTAACGAAGGGAGGCTATGCTTGGGTATGCAGTTGGATTGGTTTGGAGACCAGGAATAAAGTACAGGTCAATGATTCCCGTGACTCTGAGTCAAGACAATACATTACATCCACGACTGGGATCAAATACGCAAACGTTTTATCCAGAATCATGGATTTACGCCCATCCACCACCCCCATCCACCATGCCCAAGCAAAACCCAAGGCTACTTGATGGTAATAGTGCTCACAGTTGCCCCTAGTGGCTGGTTTCCCATCGTCCTCAGGACAATTTTATTTATATTCTCTTCATTTTCAGGGAAAGTTAAATACTCTATGTAGAAAATTACCGGCTGGCAAAATCTGGCACATTTACAGAAATGTGGATCAATGGCTTCACTGGTAGACAATTTTTTTTTTTGTGACCAACTTTTTTATTTCGTTTTGTCATTTTTCTGTTTCAGAGGTACAAAAACAATCAAATAAATGCATACAAAGATAACCCAGACCTATACCCCCCTTCAATCCCCATCCACTCGCCCGCATCTTCTCTCCCCACCCGGAAACCGGCAGCCTAATTCTGATATTTTTCCACAAATTTGTCTTTTGACCAATCAGATCAGCTCTTTTGCCAGTAATTGGGCAAACGATCAGAATTGGGGTGTCTGTGAAAATGCAGCCAATGTCTATTTTCCCTGTTAAATAAAGTCAGAGTAAATACAAAACCTTGTTTTCTTAGCAAAGTGGGTGCTATGAAGAGAGTTGAACCTTTGAGCCACTGAGATGAAAATGCGAACTGCTCTGTCACATTGGGGGACAGCCATGTTTTAGAATAACAGGGAAACTTGTACATGTGAGGTGTATGAAATCACCACCCTGTGACATGAGAGAACAAAGTGTGTGTGTGTGTGAGTGTGTGTGTGTGTGTGTGTGTGTGTGTGTGTGTGTGTGTGTGTGTGTGTGTGTGTGTGTGTGTGTGTGTGTGTGTGTGTGTGTGTGTGTGTGTGTGTGTGTGTGTGTGTGTGTGTGTGTGTTTGTATGTATGTACATTTGAAGTTGGAAGTTTACACACTTAGGTCATTAAAACTCGTTTTTCAACCACTCCACAAATTTCTTGTTAGCCAACTATAGTTTTGGCAAGTCGGTTAGGACATCACTTATAATTCACTGTATCACAATTCCAGTCGGTCAGAAGTTTACATACACTAAGTTGACCGTGCCTTTAAACAGCTTGGAAAATTCTAGAAAAGAATGTTATGGCGTTAGAAGCTTCTGATAGGCTAATTGACATCATTTGAGTCAATTGGAGGTGTACCTGTGGATGTATTTCAAGGCCTACCTTCAAACTCAGTGCCTCTTTGCTTGACATCATTGGAAAATCAAAAGAAATCAGCCAAGACCTCAGAAAAAAAACTGGAGACCTCCTCAAGTCTGATTCATCCTTGGTAGCAATTTCCAAACACCTGAAGGTACCACATTCATCTGTGCAAACAATAGTATGCAAGTATAAACACCATGGGACCATGCAGCCGTCATACCGCTCAGGAATGAGACGCATTCTGTCTCCTAGAGATGAACGTACTTTGGTGCGAAAAGTGCAAATCAATCCCAGAACAACAGCAAAGGACCTTGTGAAGATGCTGGAGGAAACAGGTACAAAAGTATCTATATCCACAGTAAAACGAGTCCTATATCGACATAACCTGACTGGCCGCTCAGCAAGGAAGAAGCTGCTCCAAAACCGCCATAAAAAAGCCAGACTACGGTTTGCAACTGCACATGGGGACAAAGATTGTACTTTTTGGAGAAATGTCCTCTGGTCTGCTGAAACAAAAATAGAACTGTTTGCCATAATGACCATCGTTCTGTTTGGAGGAAAAAGGGTGATGCTTGCAAGCCGAAAAACACCATCCCAACCGTGAAGCACGGGGGTGGCAGCATCATGTTTGGGGGTGCTTTGCTGCAGGAGGGACTGGTGCACTTCACAAAATAGATGGCATCATGAGGGAGGAAAATTACGTGGATATATTAAAGCAACATCTCAAGACATCAGTCAGGAAGTTAAAGCTTGGTCGCAAATGGGTCTTCCAAATGGACAATGACCCAAGCATACTTCCAAAGTTGTGACAAAATGGCTTAAGGACGTGTGTAGGTATATGTGACTGTATGTGTGTAAGTGTGTGTGCAGATGAGCACACATGATATGTGTGAGTGTGTGTGTTCACACTGTCATTGGGACCTGTCAGCTCCCTGAGGAGCACTGCCACAAGTTTCAACACTTCTGTCATCATCTGTGAGGAGAGCTGAATTGTGTTTCCAGTATACACCTGAGAGTAGTTAGAACAACGCCTCAGAGTCCTGTCTGTGGAGATGATGTACTTGGGGGTGTGTGTTTGTCTTGTAGTTCCGCTGTCTGTCAAAGACAAACAACAGATTTTAAATCCCTCATAAATATTATAATTATTTTCACTCCCACTGCATTGCTGGTTAATTCATTTCAATTAGTGGAAATGTTTGCCAAACTCATGAAGCTACTCAACATATTTGTGTACAAGTGATAGTATTCTGACAAGCCCATCCCACCTATCCATGAAAACCTAGAATACTGGTTATCACTAGACAGACCCCAGCCCCTCCCTTAAGGCTTTTGTGACTATCATGTACGATACTGAACCTTCCGGACTATGACCCCCCATCTCTATCTCTCTCTCTCTCTCTCTCTCTCTCTCTCTCTCTCTCTCTCTCTCTCTGTCTGTCTCTGTCTCTGTCTCTCTCTCTCTCTCCCCTTCTCTTTCTCTCCCCCTCTCTCCCTCTCCTTCTCACCCTCTCTCCCTCTCTCTCCCTTATCTCCCCCTGGAGCTCCGGTTGTGTCCTTTGCCGTCCCCATGTGGCCATGGCCATGTCAGCGATGTTCTCCCAGCAAGGGTTCCCCAGGAGACATGGGAGAATTCAACAAAACCAAACCCAACGAGGGGCCAAAAGGGACTGAACTACAGGGACTGAGGTATCGGCCCTGTCTCTGTACATTCCTCTGCTGGCCTTCTCCCCTTTCCCCACATGCCCTGCTTCTAGGCCAAATGACCCACCAGGAAGGACCTAGAGGACTGGGGGAGGCTGAGGGGCTGCAGGGTGCCAGCTGGAGGCTACTGGCTCCCTAGCACCATAACTCCTTTACTCTGTTCTGTCTGCCTCCATGCTCCTGCTGTGTTGCTGTCCCAGATCCATGACTTTAGCAGGAATAGGCCCCCCTAGGCCACTCCCACTGCACTGAGGATAGAGAGACTCATATGCCTGGGTCTCCCTAGATCTCCATCTCCCTAGGGCTCTCTCTCCATGGGACAGAGGGTCTACTGCTGGGAGTGACTGTACTGCTGACTCATGCTGGGGAATGATTGTCACCTCAACAGAAGTTGAAAAGAGGGTACACTTTCAAAGACATAAGATGAACTCTCAAGTACATCTCTTTGGGCAACGCGGAATAATGTGAGTTGGAAAATGTGTGGATATTATAAGTATATTGTGTTATGTTTATCACCTTGCCAAAATGAACAGCTGGTCTATAATACAAACTTAAAGTACAGATGTGATTTAGCCAGCAGTAATTGTTGATGCCCTTGACTGCCCTCTCTTATGGTTGTTAAGATGCCTCCTAGTAGGAGGGAGGTGCAGGAATCAGGAGCTGGAGAGCAAGGAAGTTCCAGTGGCACAAACGTTTATTATTGTAGTCCTGACTCAATAACAACATAGGGGAAAACACGCACAAAAGGAAGTCGCCACACACAGGGAAACTCACTACACACGGAGGAGAAACCTCGACTCCTAAACAAAATCTGGAAACGGTAACACTACCGAATGAAACGAAAACCCTGTGGTGCAGACATCACCCCTAACGTAGTAAACATACAAACAATCCCGCACAAAGACTAGCAGGCAGCGGGGTGTAAATAAACCCACCGAAATCAACTAAATGAACACAGGTGTGATAAAACAGACAGACACAAACGAAAAGGAAAAATGGATCGGTGGCAGCTAGTAGGCCGGCGACGACGACCGCTGAGCACCGCCCGAACAGGGAGAGGAGCCACCTTCGGTGGAAGTCGTGACAATGGTATTGCTGGCATTTCTCCAATTATTGAAGAATATTTTGTTTCGGAGGAGTAAATATTTCAGAGAATTTGGGCATGTAATAATCAAGCAGATGGTGTCTGAGCTGAGTTTACCTGGTGTATTACCCTGCAGTGCTGAGAAGAGAGGAACACGGAAGTTGCTACTGACATAATACAAGCATGTAATCAGAAAGCATTAGAGCCTTCGGATTTATGTCATAGCTTGAGTCCCAAATTGTAACCTTTTCCCTATATAGCATATTACTCCCTACCAGACCTGGTCAAAAGTAGTGCACTACATAGGGAATAGAGTGCCATTTGAGACATAAAGACGCTGTATCCAGATACCCACAGTAAATTATTATGATAGAGATGATAATGATATATTCTTTTAAATATTCAATAGGCTCCATTGTTGACAGTCATCCAATAAATAATGTTGTTCTTCTTTTACATAGAATTAGATATGATTATTACAGTATGAAAGAATATTCTGGTTCTTCACATTTATTTGGCCTATCTGAATGTTAATGTTTTCATTTTCTCCTTCAACAATGGAGCCACTGTCATCAATATGCACATAGTGGATGTTAATGGTGATCGGTGGAATGGTGTCGCACCACATAATGGGGCAGAGCGAACAAAGACTTTCCCCCAGCGCAGGCCTGTATTTGGGGAAGGGCGGTGGGGGAGGGGGGTGGAGGCTGGAGGGGTATTCATCACTGTCGAGAGGAACAAAGAGAACCTGTGGAGTGTTAAGAGAAGGGCTCTTCCACTGGGCTCTTAGAATATATTATAGACTCGCTACACACACACACACACACACACACACACACACACACACACACACACACACACACACACACACACACACACACACACACACACACACACACACACACACACACACACACACACACACACACACACACACACACACGTTTGTTATACTATCTTTTTTTTTCCAATTTAATTTTAATTTATTTTAATTTCACCTTTATTTAACCAGGTAAGCCAGTTGAGAACAAGTTCTCATTTACAACTGCGACCTGGCCAAGAGAAAGCAAAGCAGTGCGACACAAACAACAACACAGAGTTACACTTGGAATAAACAAACGTACAGTCAATAACACAACAGAAAAAATCTATATACAGTGTGTGCAAATGAGGTAAGATTAGGGAGGTAAGGCAAAAAATAAGCCGTAGTGGCGAAGTAATTACAATTTCGCAATTAAACACTGGAGTGATAGATGTGCAGAAGATGAATGTACAAGTAGAGATACTGGGGTGCCAAGGAGCAAAAAATGTAAAATAAATAACAATATGGGGACGAGGTAGTTAGATGGGCTATTTACAGATGGGCTATGTACAGGTGCAGTGATCTGTGAGCTGCTCTGACAGCTGATGCTTAAAGTTAGTGAGGGAGATATGGGTCTCCAGCTTCAGTGATTTTTGCAATTCGTTCCAGTCATTGGCAGCAGAGAACTGGAAGGAAAGGCAGCCAAAGGAGGAATTGGCTTTGGGGGAGACCAGTGAAATATACCTGCTGGAGCGCGTGCTACGGGTTGGTGCTGCTATGGTGACCAGTGAGCTGAGATAAGGCGGGGCTTTACCTTGTGGAGACCAAACAATTTAACAATTGATTCCCATTCAAAATCATATTTTACCTAAACCTAACCCTAACCCCAACCTTAACCCCTAACCCTAACCCTAAACATAACCCTAACCCCTAACCTTAACCCTAATACTAACCCTAATCGTAACCCCAACCCCAACCTTAACCCCTAACCCTAAACATAACCCTAACCCCTAACCTTAACCCTAATACTAACCCTAATCGTAACCCCAACCCCAACCTTAACCCCTAACCCTAAACATAACCCTAACCCCTAACCTTAACCCTAATACTAACCCTAATCGTAACCTCAACCCCAACCTTAACCCCTAACCTTAACCCTAATACTAACCCTAATTGTAACCCTAACCCTAAACCTAATCCCTAAACCTAAACATAACCCTAACTCTTAACCTTAACCCTAATAGTAACCCTAATTGTAACCCTAACCCTAAACCTAATCCCTAAGCCTATAATAGCTGTTTTCCTTGTGAGGACCTCTTTTCACACACACTCACCCACAACATATGGGTTTACTCTGACTAGTGCGCTGGGGTGCTGTGGTGGGGTACACTAGTGGGGGGCGAGGAGCAGAGCAGAGAGGGTTTGGTGGGTCTGTGATTCCTGATATCAGCTCGGTCCCAGGCTGCCGTTCCACAGTCTATTTGCCTCTCACAACAAAGCCTTTTAGGGGCCAGCACTAATCAGGCTTAGCTGGGAGCACTGTCCTTATCTGAGAGCGTCAGACCGCCGGCACTGCCAGCTTGTTCTCCACTGATAGCAACAGCCGCAACTAAATTAAATCTAGATTCCAAATACACACACCCAAAATAATACACCCCTTATGATGAGGAGAATGACTACCTCTGCAGCCGGTAGGAACCAAAAACCAGACCCTGGCCCTGACCCCCCCTCTGCTCTGAGGTTGGGGAATAATAACCTCACCCCAACCCCCCCAAAAACTAAAGACACGTTATTGTGACCGAAAAGACTCAACCTGACTCGAGACACCAAAAAAGCCACAAGACTGTTGAATGAATTTCCATTTGGCCCGATCAGGACCATATAAAACCACCATTCAGCAAAATAGATTTGCTATTACAACTAAGAGAAGTAAGTTGAGAATCAGTGCGTTTTTCAATGTGATTGTAGCGTGGATTGTGATACGCCCTCTAAGGTGGTGACTGCTATGGCGGCCGGGCCATTAAGAGGCTGAATGAATGGGTGCTTCAGGGATGTTTAGGTCGAGGACTCTTCAGTGTGTTCAGAAGTGGAACACCACCAGGCTAATGAACTCAGCGACAAGAAGGAGAGAAGCAGAAAGAAAGGGAGAGAGGATGAATGGAGCAGGAGATCATTATAGGTCATTCATAGTCTCCAGGAAAGCTCCAGGACACCAACACTGATCTCTCCTAGCAATCTATCGCTGCTCAGCACACAATGGCCTGATTTCAGCCAGTCGTCAGCGACTCTTTCAATACCTGCATTTGAGAATAGACGTCAAATTATGACGCAATCAGTCTGAGTTGATGCGGTAACAGCCACGTCTTGAGAATAGCCATTTTGTCATTATCATTATCTCATTGTAAAGGAACATTAGATGAATAAAGACCTATTTTATTTAAATCTTAAGTGATACCTATCGGATCCTTTCAGTATAAAAATCTCTATTAATAAAAAATGCAATAAATTCAAACACTGTTGTCAGCACAATGAAAATAGTTCAGGGCCTCATCATCGATGCTACAGTTTGTTTGCCTGTAGAAGGTCTCTTTTTCCCAATAGGTGAAATGTGTGTGTCTTTGTGTGTTTGTGTGCGCATGCAGGCAAGTGCGCCTGCTTGTGTGTGTGTGTGTACGTGTCTCTGACCTGACTGAATTGTGGAAATATGTGTAAGATGTCTCTCAGCAGCAGCAGATACCCAGGTGGCAGATCCTTCTACTCTGTGCCATCATTGATATTCCCCTCAAAGATCAGGGAGAGCTGTCACCCAACCCAAGCGTGGCAGAGGTGCCACAGACCTCTGGTGGGAGCCTGAAGCATGACGGAGAAAAGGAACAGATAGAGAAAGCAAGAGGAAGAAAAAGAGAGAGAGGCAGAGAGAGAGAAAGAGGAAGAAAGAGAGACAGACAGACACTGGTCACATTATAAATAGAAATAATAAATTCTGTATTTTTAGCCTGATCTACTCCTCTATCTCTCCTTTTCACAACATCTTGTGCAGTGCATCCAAAATTGGGAGGTTAAGTGAAATTCTCTCTTGTGTTTTGTTGAAACCAAAGGAGCACTACAGAGTTAATTGAAATTTCCAACGGAGCCGGGGCAGTGGATGTGTGTGAGTGCATGTGTGCACGTGGGTGTGTGCGTGAGTGTGTGTGTGTGCGCATGCTTATGAGCATCTGTGTGTGTGCTCATGCTTCTGTGTGTGTATACGGATGATGTTTGGGATCCACCTTGTCAATTATTCAGTCTTTGAAGGCAAGAACATAGCTATTCCTTTCACCTGGCATTACCCCTCTCTACTGCTTTATCCAGAAGAACAGAACAGCCGTTGAAGAGATTCTAAAATACGTTTGTTTCTTTTCACACAGTGATGTATGCACCAGCTCGCTGAGCATGACATGACATTAGAGTTTCCATAGGCTGGTCCGACAGATTACAACGGCAAGGACTGAGATAGCAATCGGGCCATTCTTTAGATACAATGGAGTGGTGACCGAGAGTAGAGAGAGAGAGAAAGAAAAAGTGAGACACACACACACACACACACACACACACACACACACACACACACACACACACACACACACACACACACACACACACACACACACACACACACACACACACACACACACACACACACCTCTCCTGTTATGATTGTGACACTTCAATCCTGTTGTTTACGAGCCTACTGACACACAGGCCCCAATACAAATGTAATGAACAGGCCAGGGAGTCCATCAGCGCCTCTCTCATGACCCTTTCTTGAAACGGTGACGAGTGATTGGCCTGGACTTTTGAGCTCCTGGGTCTCAGATTCAGTGTTGACCCCAGGGGAAGTGAGGGGGGATCGGGGTTGTACGGGTCACGGCTGCCCCTGGCCTGGACCTCTTGATCTACTGGTCAGTCTGGAGGTGACAGCTCATTAACAAGACAATCTGACTGACCGCTCTGCGTTTGACCGTTCCCTCCCGGCCCTCCCCCTGCTTCTTCCATCCTCTCCATTCAAGTAGATCTGCTGTGATATCTCATGTATTGGAGGAAGCACAAGGTAAAAGACAGGCAGAGAGAGAACAGCTCCTCTTTATGCAAAGCGGAAATGAAGCAGCTCCTGGATGATTTTTCCTGTGGAAATGAGCGAGGGAGAAAGAGAGGGAGGGACAGATAGATGGTTAGAGACGCGGAGATATAACGGGAGAGAAAGAGAGAGAGAGGTTGAGATAGAGAAAGGAGAGAGAGAAATAGAGAGAGAGGTTGAGATAGAGAGATAGAGGTTATGGTGAAGAGAGAGAGGTTGAGATGGAGAAAGGAGAAAGAGATAAAGGAGAGACAGAGGAGGGCTGAGATAGAGAGACTGAACTACATAGAGAGAAAGAAATTATAGATAGAGATAGAGAGAGGCTGAACTACGTAGAGAGAGAAATTATAGATAGATAGAGAGAGGCTGAACTACGTAGAGAGAGAAATTATAGATAGATAGAGATAGAGAGGCTGAACTACATAGAGAGAGAAATTATAGATAGATAGAGAGAGAGAGGCTGAACTACGTAGAGAGAGAAATTATAGATAGATAGAGAGAGAGAGAGGCTGAACTACGTAGAGAGAGAAATTATAGATAGAGGGAGAGAGAGGCTGAACAACGTAGAGAGAGAAATTATAGATAGATAGAGATAGAGAGGCTGAACTACGTAGAGATAGAAATTATAGATAGATAGAGAGAGAGAGGCTGAACTATGTAAAGAGAGAGAAATTATAGATAGAGGCTGAACAACGTAGAGAGAGAAATTATAGATAGATAGAGATAGAGAGAGTCTGAACTACGTAGAGAGAGAAATTATAGATAGATAGAGAGAGAGAGAGGCTGAACTACATAGAGAGAGATATTATAGATAGAGATAGAGAGAGGCTGAACTACGTAGAGAGAAAAATTATAGATAGATAGAGAGAGAGAGGCTGAACTACGTAGAGATAGAAATTATAGATAGATAGAGAGAGAGAGAGGCTGAACTATGTAAAGAGAGAGAAATTATAGATAGAGGCTAAACAACGTAGAGAGAGAGAAATTATAGATAGAGGGAGAGAGGCTGAACTACGTAGAGAGAGAAATTATAGATAGATAGATAGATAGATAGATAGATAGATAGATAGATAGATAGATAGATAGATAGATAGATAGATAGATAGATAGATAGATAGATAGATAGATAGATAGATAGATAGATAGATAGATAGATAGATAGATAGATAGATAGATAGATAGATAGATAGATAGATAGAGGCTGAACTACGTAGAGAGAGAGAAATTAGAGATAGATAGAGATAGAGAGAGACTGAACTACGTAGAGAGAGAAATTATAGATAGATAGAGAGAGAGAGGCTGAACTACGTAGAGAGAGAAATTATAGATAGATAGAGGGAGAGGTTGAGCTAGGTAGAGAGAGAGAGAGAGGCTGAACAACGTAGAGAGAGAAAGTATAGATAGATAGAGAGGCTGAACTACATAGAGAGAAAAATTAAAGATAGATAGAGAGAGGCTGAGGTAGGTAGAGAGAGAGAGAGAGAGAGAGAGAGAGAGAGAGAGAAATTATAGATAGATAGAGGCTGAACTATGTAGAGAGAGAAATTATAGATAAGATGCTGAACTACGTAGAGAGAGAGAAATTAGAGATAGATAGAGAGGCTGAACTACGTAGAGAGAGAGAAATTAGAGATAGATAGAGAAGCTGAACTACGTAGAGAGTGAGAATTTAGAGATAGATAGAGAGGCTGAACTACGTAGATAGAGAGAAATTAGAGATAGATAGAGAGGCTGAACTATGTAGAGAGAGAGAAATTATAGATAAGATGCTGAACTACGTAGAGAGAGAGAAATTAGAGATAGATAGAGAGGCTGAACTACATAGAGAGAGAGAAATTAGAGATAGATAGAGAGGCTGAACTATGTAGAGAGAGAGAAATTATAGATAAGATGCTGAACTACGTAGAGAGAGAGAATTTAGAGATAGATAGAGAGGCTGAACTACGTAGAGAGAGAGAAATTAGAGATAGATAGAGAGGCTGAACTATGTAGAGAGAGAGAAATTATAGATAAGATGCTGAACTACGTAGAGAGAGAGAAATTAGAGATAGATAGAGAGGCTGAACTACATAGAGAGAGAGAAATTAGAGATAGATAGAGAGGCTGAACTATGTAGAGAGAGAGAAATTATAGATAAGATGCTGAACTACGTAGAGAGAGAGAAATTAGAGATAGATAGAGGCTGAACTACATAGAGAGAGAGAAATTAGAGATAGATAGAGAGGCTGAACTATGTAGAGAGAGAGAAATTATGGATAGATAGAGAGAGAGGCTGAACTAGACAGAGGCTGAACTACATAGAGAGAGAGAGATGTTATAGATAGATAGAGATAGAGGTTGAGCTAGGGAGAGAGAGAGAGAGAGAGAGAGAGAGAGAGAGAGAGAGAGAGAGAGAGAGAGAGAGAGAGAGAGAGAGAGAGAGAGAGAGAGAGGGAGGGAGGGATGGGAGAGAAGAGGGAGCCTCCCTCCTCTCCTCTCATCCCTCCTGTCTGACACCTCTCAGAACGACAGATTCCATCAGCACTTCTCAGTCCCGGAGGTGCCACGAGATTTCCCCCTGCAAACAATAGTCATCAGCAGAAAAAGGTCTAAACAAAGGGAGAGAGTGAACTCTATTCTGCAGCTCGCAGCAGTGTAAAAACAGCTTATCATATTGCATGCAGAGTTCAATAAGCTCAGTTTCATTGCTTCATCAAATTGGCGGGAGGCGTAAGGGGGTATATTTTCAAATGTCACAGAGACATTGGCCTGCGATGGATGTACGGTACGGTACCGGCCCTGGCTCTTTGCTGTGTCTGCAGGATAGGAGGGCTAGACATGGGACAGGAGAGGAGAGACCTCCCTCTCTCGTCTTCACTCTCTCGTCTTCCCTCTCTTGTCCTCCATCTCTCGTCCTCCCTCTCTCATCTTCCCTCTCTCGTCCTCCCTCTCTGGTCCTCCCTCTCTTGTCTTCCCTCTCTCGTCCTCCCACTCTCATGTCTTCCCTCAGAATAACCCCTTTTACAGTGTCCATATTAGGACAGCCTCAATCTCAGCCAGATTTTCTATTATTACTGTAGACTAGTCCTTAGTATGTTTTTACTGCAATACTCTAAATACTGTGTGACTTCAGTATAATTGTTATGTTGACATTTTATGAATACAATTGTTGATTAGGGGTTGAGGAATGGTACCACAAAGTTCAACACATCATGTCATGAACAGATCCATGAACAAGAATAGCAACACTGTTACGTTTAACCCAGTATTGCCTTCAAAATAGTGGTAGTGCATAAAACAACTGGTTACTTAACACCCAGAACACAACTCCATCCTCCTCAGGCTTGTTTAACATGATAAAGCAGATGCTTCGTCTAACACTGCTGTGACGGGGGTTCTCACCTGCACAATGTAGATGCCTCTAATTACCTGATTGCTGGTTATTACTGTGTTGCTGAGTGCCCCATATAGGCTGCTCTCTCCTCTCTCTCTCTCTCTCTCTCTCTCCTCTTTCTCCATCTTCTTATCCCATTGCCATTCAAGCTGCTTCTCTCTTCCTCTCTCTCTCCTGTGCTTAATTGTACTATCAGCTGACCTCGGCAGAAAGCCCACAGCGGGGCTTTGTCTCTTAACCTCTCCTCTCTACTAGCTGTAACCACGTCACGTCCCTCCACAATGACACCATCAACACTGTCCTCTACTACAGAATACTAATGGCGTATTAGTGCCAAGAAAACGTTTACCCGTTACACCATGAGAGAGCCAGCGTGAACCGGTACCCCCGCCGTGAACCGGTACCCCCGCCGTGAACCGGTACCCCCGCCGTGAACCGATACCCCCGCCGTGAACCGGTACCCCCGCCGTGAACCGGTACCCCCGCCGTGAACCGGTACCCCCGCCGTGAACCGGTACCCCCGCCGTGAACCGATACCCCCGCCGATACCCCTGCTGTTAACGCAAATGTTCACAATGTGGCTCCCCGTTTAGCCTGAATTTATATCCGTTACTGGCCTTTATGAGGCAGCTTCAAAATATACAGCAGTTATTAACTTATTTCTAGGATGTCCTGTTGGAGGAACCACCCAGGCTGTTGCTCTTTTAGTTGACCTGAGTAAAAAACATCAAACTGGGGCCCTTTCATTAGCCTGGGTACCAGTCTGTTTGTGCCAGCATGCCATTCCTTGTCACTCCATGTTTGGTATGACAAGGCTATGAGTGGAATGATGGCACAAACAGACTGGCACCCAGGTTAGCCTTCCATGGTAGTACGTTCCAATATCCACACTAGCATAGAATCCTTAGCATAGAATCCCCAATATATTGCTTCATTCTAAGGAGTATACCAGTATGGGCACTGGAAGAGAACCATCCATTTTAAGGTGAGTTGATGCTCCTAACTAAAAGTGTTGGGTTGAACTAGTCTGTCACTAGAGGAGGTAAGAAGTGGGCCAAGCTGGGATAAACGTCCAATAGATGAGTTTAAAAGTTGAGCACCTGTCAGTGGTGATGCCGCCACCTCTCTAGTACTTTGTCTTAAATCACATGACGTCTGCTCAGAAGAACCAATCACAGACTAGGTTTGAAACGGCTTTGAATAGCCTTGTTAATAAAATAAAGATGACTATTAAATTCATTTGAGATATGGAATTTGAATGATTGATTTGTATATAAACTGAATAAATAAATTGCTCCATGATACATGTAATAAATGGAGGTGTTGGTGTGTGTTTGTTTGTTTCAGAGAGAGAGAGAGTAGAGAGAGAAAGAAACAGAGAAAGAGAGAAAGAGAGAGAGCGAAAGAGAGAGAGAGTGAGAGAAAGAGAGAGAGGAGAGAAATAATAGATAGAGAGAGAAAGAGAGAGAAAGAGAGAGAGAGAGAGAGAGAGAGAGAGAGAGAGAGAGAGAGAGAGGAGAGAGAGAGAGAGAGAGAGAGAGAGAGAAGAAAAAAAAGAAAGCGAGAGAAAGACTGATAAAAAGCTTTGATTTGAGAGAGGGGAAGGGAGGGAGTGAGACAGGATATGGCCAATTGAAGGCAAAGTAAACACAGGCCCTCTCACAGCCCACCCCTTCTGGCAGTCAATAAGGGGAACAATGTCCACTCTCCAAGACCAGGCTCAATACACCCCGCCAGCCCAGCATTCACAGTCCTCAATGAGACTCAGCGCTTGAGAAAAGGAAATGGTGAAAAAGCCATAGAAGCCACAAGAGGGGCCAATTGACGCTGCTAGCAGGTGGATTTTGCTTCATTCAGGACGAAGAGAGAGGGGGAGAAAATGAGGACGCATTTCCTCTGTTGAGAGGGTGATCAGGATGATCTGAAATCAGGGGCCTATTGAAATGGGCTCTTCTGCTCGGTCGTTTTGGCTCCCTCACCCCCGGCTAGACATAAACACATACTTGTAGCGAGCACAACCTCACATACACACACACACACACACACTCACCACACACACACACACACACACACACACACACACACACACACACACACACACACACACACACACACACACACACACACACACACACACACACACACACACACACACACACACACACACAACCTCCTTCTCTTCTCTCCCCTCTCCTCTTCTCTCTCCAGCAGCACCTGGCACTCGGCAGCACAGCGGGGCGATGAACTCAATAGCAGCAGAGTGAAGCAGTTAAGCGTCATTATATCTGTGTTCCAGCACCGCGGTAAAGCAGGGTCCCACACACCACGCGCACTGTCATTAACAGGCTCCGGACTCACACAGCGGAGGGAGGGAGGGGGGCTGGGCCCGGCAGGGCCAGGCAGGGACCCTGAAAGACTACACAAGAAAGTAACAGAGACCCTCCTCCACTCCACCAATCACCACCCAGAATAAAGAGCCCAGCAGCAGGACTTACCGATGTTCCTATGCCTCCTGAGTGGATTGTATTGTTCTGTAGGGCCTGTCTTCCACCCTCCCACAGTGCTGTGCTGTTCTGTAGGCCCTGTCTTCCACCCTCCCACAGCGCTGTGGAGTGAAATGTCATGTCGCTTCTGAAATTGGCCTCCGTTTGAGATGCAGTCATATTCCGTAATGGGAGATGGATGGAGATGGATGTGGGGGAGGAGATCTGTTATTTTATTACTGTATCCTAGATCCATTGAGATGTAGGTTTTTACTCAGCTTTGCCCACTTAGTGTGGTAGGGGAGTTAACCAGCTGATGAGGGTGTATGATAATGTTACTGGAAGCTGTGTTATGTGTTATGTAAACGTGGCTATTCTTGTGCACAAGGAGAAGAAACTACTGGTAGAGGTACACGTGAGAGCAGATGATCAGTGGTGATATTACACAAAGAAACCCAGAAGAGAAAAATGTAACTTATTTGACAATAAAGACCACTTTTTTATTGAAGGGCTTAGCCTCAATTCTTAGCTCTGTCTCAGCTAGGAGACAGACAGAGCAATTCCTATGTGAAAGAAAACGGACATAGAAACTGTCTTTAAAAGTGGTAAGACACAACAGATGGAGCTGCCAAGCCTGTGCAGGCTCCTTTCTGGAGTCATCAAACTCATCAACAACACAACAATCTATTTTTACTCCCCCTGTTTCAGCGTCACTGAAAATGCTGTTGAAATAGAAAAATGCTCTGCCCATGATGATTTTGTCATTTCTGGGACCGTATTCAGAAAGGGTCTCAGAGTAGGAGTGCTGATCTAGGATCAGTTCTGCCGTTTAGATCGTAAAGATAAGATTACATGGACCTGATTCTAGATCAGCACTCCTGCTCTTAGTCGCTTTATGAATACGGGCCCTGGTTTCTATCAACATCTAAACAACAAGGGGAGAGACTGTAGCTTGTAGCTCCCAGTGTGTCTCAGCTTAGTGGTAAACCTTCATGTGGATCATCTGTGACCCCTCTTACCAATTATAAAGTGGTCCCATAATGGACATGGAGTGGGGGTAGCTGACTGTGTGTGTGGGTGCCCATTAAAAAGATCACAGGGATTCCCCATCCATACTGGTGTGTGTGTGCATGTGTGACTGGTGTGTGTGTGTGACTGGTGTGTGTGTGTGTATGCGTGAGTCTGTGCATGCATCTGTGTGTGTGTGTGTGTGTGTGTGTGTGTGTGTGTGTGTGTGTAGGGGGGAGGTGTCCATAAGCGTATGTTAATCAATACCGTTAATGTAGCAATGAATTAGGAGTTTAGATGTCACGGGAGGGTTAACACAGCTGATCCGCAGCAGAAACCAGAGGGGCCCCCCCAGGGCCCCAGGGCCAACCTATTCCCGGGATCACAGGTTCAACCCCGTATGGGAGCTAATTACGGCAAATTGGAAAAGTGTTGGGAGATGGCGCACATGTGGGGCCTCCCCGAGCGCCAGCACTCCCCGTCGTCAGGGTCCAATGGCGTCCGTCACGTTCGCACCTGCTCCGCACGGCATTGGGGCAGCGGCTGCTCCATGTAAACAGTGATAGATAGTGGCCAGCCCATGGTCAATTACAGGCTCTCCTCCCTCCCACTCACTCCACCCTGTATTGATGGAGGGCCACAGGCTTTGTGACTGTGGATCATCTGCTGGAAATTGTCTCCCCGCCTCCCCAGCACCTGCACCAGTTTGGGTGGGAGAGGTGGTGGGGTACCGCTGGGGATTGGTGGTCCGTGGTGCTGGAGAGATGCCCCGACCCTATAAAGTCTCCCTATGCTGTGCTGCCCATCACACGAACACACGCACACACAAACACGCATGCACGCATGCACGCACACACACACACACACACACACACACACACACACACACACACACACACACACACACACACACACACACACACACACACACACACACACACCAACATGCCTGTGAAATGAACAAGGGGTCTGGGATATAAAAGAGGGAACAGTAATCTGCCACATGTGTCCCCCTCTGTTTATTATTCTGTAATTAGCCCTCTGGCAGACTGCTGAGGGGGCGGGTTGGTTCACTCCCTCCAGCCAACCTCCTGCCTCCACCCGGGTTGTCTGTGTTGACTGACACACACAGACAACGCAAAACAAACAAGCAGGGATCCCTCTCTCTCTCTGAGGAGGGATGACTTACAAACAGCATTGCCATGACTTGGAGGGATGGAGGGATGGAGGGATGGGGAGCAAACCCCCCCACCCCCTCCCCTGCAGCCGTTTGGCCAGGCTTTAAGAAACAAGCTGTCTGCTGCCTGCCTGCTTTCATGTCTAGAAGCATTTCAGCCTTTTGGAAGTCATGAAATGTGTCTGTGCTGAAACCAGCTGGTGTCGTTCAACCTGTACTGGCCTCTTAGGACATTTCGTTTAGACAGACTTAGACAATTTAGACAGTTTCAGCACTGAAGATGCTTATTGGTGGGTTTATTGGACTCATTATGTTGAGCAACTATGAATATCAGATAATACAGAACATACATAAATACTTGCTTGCTGGAAACCAGTAATGGAAGTAAACCTGCATTTGCTTCAGTAAACATGAAGGTTGTCACGTCCTGACCATAGAAAGCTTTTGTTTTCTATGGTAGAGTAGGTCAGGGCGTGACAGGGGGTTTTGTCTAGTTTATTTATGTCTATGTTGGTTCTAGTTTCTTTTTTATATGTTGGGGTTTTGTCTAGTTTATGTATTTCTATGTGGGGTTCTAGTTTTTGTATTTCTATGTTGTTGTTTTTTGGGATGATCTCCAATTAGAGGCAGCTGGTCATCGTTGTCTCTAATTGGGGATCATATTTAAGTTGTTGTTTTTCCCACTAGGTTTTGTGGGAGATTATTTTGAGGTAGTGTATGTTTCACCTCTTCGTCACGGTTTGTTATTTTGTTTAGTAGTTTATTTGTATGTCTTGCATAGTTTCACAGTTATAATAAAATGTGGAACGATACACACGCTGCGCCTTGGTCTCCTTCGTACGACAAACGTGACAAAGGTGTCTAGGATAATAGTAGGTTTAAATAGGTGTGGACACTGTAAAGTGATGTTTAAAATTGTGTCTCTTGGCAATGATTCCAATGGACGATATCTGTGAAAAGGAGTGAACATTACTCACTGTAGTCCAGGGTGTGTGTGTGTGGTTTACCTGAGAGAGAGGAAAGAGGGGGAGTGGAACCATCTGCCTCGATGTCATGCCTGAAGCGTTTTGTTGTTGGAGAGCCAGGTAGCACTTAGGTGGCGACGCAGTCCTCCTTCCTAGCACCCCATCTTTAAAGGAGGGCGGTAGGTCCCACACAGTCTGGGGACGAGAGACAAAGCATGCAGTTTAGTGGAAAAGCTGGTTATCCATATGAATTAACAGGCTAAACCCCAGGTTTATCATAGGGTTGTATTATTATCTCATGAGCTAAAATAGAGCTCTAAGCATGTTAGATGAACACAGCCGCAGAGAAGATTGTTTTACTGACACTTTCTATTGATATTATATATATCTATGATACTGCTTAGTATAATCTCTACCACCGCTCCTGAGATACAAGTCTCTGTCATACAGATGTGGGATCTTAATTTGAGCCAGTTTGCTGCAGCAGGAAAATAATCCTGCAGCACCAGGAAATGTGAATTACTATGTGGATTATAATTAATGGACATGTTTTTGTAAGGGTTAATACATTTTTCATTAGGACAAATCAAGTCTGACATTTTACTAACTTTAGAATACTTTTTAAACCATGAATGCACTACAAGTTGGCATTTCCTGCATTGCAGGAAAATTCCCAGCAACAAAGGAGTGATCAAATTAAGATCCTAGATCTGTAGGCAGGTCTGTTCTCTCCTGGTGCTGTATGAGACATCTTCAATGGTGATGTATAGGCCACTTGAACTGCGCACACTAAAACAGTCATTCTGATTGTTCATTAGAACGAACACACACATACTCACACACACACACTCACACACACACACTAGGGAGGAAAACTATTGTGGCAATAAAATAATGATAGCCAGGCTTTAATGGCGTTTCAGCATGTTTCATTATGAATATCAGAATATTAAAGCCTGTAGGGTGCATTCTGGTTTTTTGTAACAAATTAAATGCAAATAGCATATTGAAAATCGAAAATAGGGCCCCTCTCTCTGTGTAGCACACAACAACAGTTGGATACAAAAGAACAGATAGCCTTCTGTCCACTTGTCATTGGGGTCATGAATTACAATCTGAACCTTGACTATACAGTATTGTACAATGTTGCAGAGATTAGCCAGTACTCTAAAATGTGTTATTGAATATATAAGCCAGATATACACTGAGTGTACAAAACATTAATGTGATAGTTACAGGTAGGGCAATATTGTAGTTGTGTGTTACTTCTATATTACTATTAGTAACGGACACTGTGAACACTGGGAATGGTCACTCGGCGGTCAAGGAACAAATGAGACCCTTTTCGTTTTAGAATACACTACTTTTGACCAGGGCCCTGACAGAACCACAGTCTATTTATGTCTGTGACCCTCTTGTCTGTCTGTGGTGATTCATCTTGGGCTGTCATGTCTATGCAGATGTTTACATGGAGATGTTAGGGGTGCGTGCAGTACACTAGCCTATGTATGTCTGATGGAGGGTGTCTCCCCATGTCCTCCCTAACTCAGAGACAGATAGGCTGTTTCACCTCAACCATCTGGAGGGAGAGAGAGAGAGAGAGAGAGAGAGAGAGAGAGAGAGAGATGGAGGGAGGGAGGGAGGGAGGGAGGGAGGGAGGGAGGGAGGGAGGGAGGGAGGGAGGGAGGGAGGGAGGGAGGGAGGGAGGGAGGGAGGGAGGGAGGGAGGGGGGAGAGATAAAGAGGGGGGAGGAAGAGAAACTCGCAACCAAAGCTTCACATACTGAAAGTCTATAATAGCAGAGATTCAGCCCCACTTCAGTAGACAGCAACAGAATCAGCATTCTGAATTTCAGCACCACATGACAGTGACCATCTCAGGAATTCTCCATCCATTTGTTACGTATGTTATGTATGTTAATTTACTTAATGTCAGTGCTCTCTAATTCCTCTCCAAATGTTTTTACTATCAGATTGACCCCCAATTTATTGATTTATTTTTGCTGTAAAACAGGTTTATCATTCAGATACCAAGAGTTGCATCACTGACATCAATCAATAAATGACATTTTTTCAACAGCAGTTGAGCTTTACAGATGATAGGCCTAAACCCCAAAGAGCAAGCAATGCAGAAGCAGAAGCACAGTGGCTAGGAAAAACTCCAAAGGAGGAAGAAACCTAGAGAGGAACCAGGCTTGAAATGGAAGCTCTACTATTGACCATTAAATAACCTCTATTGAATATGTCTAGTCTGCTTCTCCCTCCTGGAGACCAGTCTGCTTTACAGTAGATGAACAAAGAGAGGTTATGATTCAGGAGCTGCAACTGAGCCACGCAAGCCTTTCAGCCTTCCTTCCGTCCTCTGTATTGTTGGTTAACAATAGAGGCTCTGTCAGTCAGCCAATCAGAGCAGAGAACAGGCCTTCCCTGGGACCCAGAGCTCCAGCCCTTCCTCGCTCCAGTCTGCATCCCAAATTGCACCCTATTCCCTGTATAGTGCACTACTTATGACCAGGGTTGACCAAGGCTCTGGTAAAAAGTAGTGCACTATGTGGGAATAGGGTGCCATTTGGGAAGCAATCTCTGTCTGTATCCCAGCCACAGTGATTACAGTGGGCTGGGGGGGTTCCATAGAGACAGCCATGTGATACTGCAATGTGGTCTCAGAGCATTTTGTATGATACTGTACGTCATCTGCAAAACTCCATTTAGTATGATACAGGGGCAAAATAAAGTATGTGAACCCTTTGGAATTACCTGGATTTCTGCATAAATTAGTCATAAAATTGGATCTAATCTTCATCTAAGTCACAACAATAGACAAACACAGTCTGCTTAAACTAATAACACACAAACAATTATATGTTTTCATGTCTTTATTGAACAGACTGTGTAAACATTCACAGTGCAGGGTGGGAAAAGTATGTGAACCCTTTGATTCAATAACTGGTTGACCCTCCTTTTTGCAGCAAGAGCCTCAACCAAATGTTTTCTGTAGTTGCAGATCAGACCTGCACAACGGTCAGGAGGAATTTTGGACCTTGCCTCTTTACAAAACTGTTTCAGTTCAGCAATATTATTGGGAAGTCTGGTGTGAACCGCTCTCTTGAGGTCATGCCACAGCATCTCAATCGGGTTGATGAGATGTGTGGATGTCCATCATCCATTTCATATGATATGTTACATATTACAATTCGTATTATATGTTACGAATGGCCATTTGTACAATATGTTCCGAATTCCACTTTGTTGTGGCTAACGTTAGCTAAGGATGGCTAAGTGGCTAATGCTAACATTAGCTAGCTGGCTAACGTTAGCTAGGCTAGGGGTTAGGGGTTAAGGTTAGGAGTTGGGTTAATTTTAGGGGAAGGGTTAACTTAAAGGGTTAAGGTTGGGGTTAGGTTTATTGGAAGGGTTAGCTAACATGCTAAGTATTTGTAAAGTAGCTAATAAGCTAAAATGCTAAAGATGTCCTTGATGAGATTCGAATACACAACCTTTAGGTTGCTAGAAGTTCGCGCTATACGTCCACACATCCACCCCGACAACCACCCTCTTTTAGTTTTTGCCTTAAGTAGCCTTCTGTCTTATGTAACCATACCAAATGTAAAATGTCATACTAATTTTAGTGTCCCGGATTTATGTTTACTATGTTACGTCTAGTCAATGAGACCAGTCTGGATACAGTGGAACACAACACAAAGACCCTCTGGTGGAAGCTAGGACAATACAGGGGGAGGACAATTCAACGGGGGAAAGAGACAAAAAGGGCCCTGATTGAATTGACCAATGGAGGGATTTTGATTTGATGGAAACAAAGTGCTTTGGTGACTGGTACAGGATTATGTGAAATGTTTTGAGTCAACATGAGATAAGGTAATAGAAATACATCATTACAATAGTAAAATAATTACACACGTAATAGACACCTTCATTATTTTCATCCAGTACTAATGAATTGCTCTCATTAAAACCAGTGTAAATGAAATGTCATCTGCTTTACATGACACTTCAGTGTACTGCTACTTCATCTATCCCTGTAGGTTGTAAGATATTAGACCCATACACAGCCTGACAGATGACGAGCAGTTATAGTAACCCTCCGTAGGTCCTTATGTCTCATAATATGGTCTCCTGTTAGCCCTAATGCACTCCCAAGTCCTAATAACAACAACATGGAGTGAACAGGGCTGGTGATAGGCCATCGAGCGCTCACCCTCAATCCATCTTGTAGAGGGAGGGAGAGAGAGAGAGAGAGGTTATCAGTTATCAGCCACCTACGCCCCCATTCCTTTGTATCTGATGTCTGCCTCTTGACACTTAGACTCTAATAATAAGGATAATGAGATTGGCTCTCGCTGCACAAACCACCGCTGACTACTGAGTAGTGGAGGGAGAGATAGAGAGACAGAAAGAGACAGAGAGAGAAAGAGAGAGAGCAAGAGAGAGAGAGAGAGCAAGAGAGAGAGAGAGAGACAGACAGACAGACAGACAGACAGACAGACAGACAGACAGACAGACAGACAGACAGACAGACAGACAGACAGACAGACAGACAGACAGACAGACAGACAGACAGACAGACAGACAGACAGACAGACAGACAGACAGACAGACAGACAGAGAGAACACAGCCTGTTTGACTCCCTAGTAGAAGACCATGAGGCTCATCGGTGCTGAACTAAATAGTCAAGCATCCACCTCACCTCCCATCCCTAAACCCATTTCACTGACAAAGAACCTGAGAGCAACAATAAAAAGAATTGTGGGTGAAAAATAAAGAAGTGGGCGAACGGCCACGTCTGATTGGTTGAAAACGAGCTGCGCGCCTAATAGAATTCCACATGGTGTCTTCCTCAGGTGGTGTCGGAGGAGAGAGAGGAGGCAATAAAGGTCTGGAAGGGAAGAAGCTGACTAATTGAAAATAGCCAAGCAGAGCGGAATCTGATAGCGCTGCCACATCGTTCGCTCCTCTCTCCTTCCATCTCCCCCACTGAAGCCCCTCGGCAGCCTTGTGTGATTCCAAAAGGAATGGAGGAGCGAAAAGCGGAACAAATAGAGTGAGGCAGGCTGGAAAAAACTGTTGCTCACACGCTGATGTGTACTCTTCCCCGTGTTGACAACACGCTGTTACAGAGTGTGTTTGTCCTTTCATTTGAAGGGTTGACGCTGCCTTGGGCTCAGACTCAGTTCTGCAGTTCTGTTAAGACCCCTCTATTCTCCCACATTGGATTTGTCTTGACTGATGATGTTGCACGGCCTCTGTGCCAAAGCCCTTTGAGTCACACACATATTCATTTCATTCACACGTTATATACAGGAGGGTTATCTTTTTGTTTTCAGAAAAGTGTGAAGGATGTGTATTATTTTGGCACGCACGCACGCACGCAGGCAAGCAGGCAGACAGGCACCCACCCACACACACACCCACACACCAGCAAAGAATCTAAACACTATCACACCCATAAGAATATGAACACAAATAACCACACCTCTCCACACACAGAGCAGCGGTACATTTTTTACTTTGAACCAGGCGCTGCTCTCCTCTCTATGACCGAGACAGACGTGCTGTGTAGCTGCTGAGAAATCAGAGAACAGGTGACACTGCAGTGAGGCATGCCTCACAAAGTACCAGGTCCCAGGTTCTAGGTTCCAGGTTCTAGGTTTTAGGTTCCAGGTTCCAGGTTCTATGTTCCAGGTTCGGGGTTCCATGTACCAGGTTCTAGGTTTTAGGTCTCAGGTTCCAGGTTCTTGGTTCTATGTTCCAGGTTCCGGGTTCCAGGTTCCATGCAGGTTCCAGCTTTAGGTTCTAGGTTCCATGCAAGTTCCAGGTTCTAGGTTCCAGGTTCTAGGTTCCAAGTTCCAGGTTCCATGCCCAGGGCCCTGCCTGGGAGGGGTGGAAAGGGGAGGGCTGGGTACTGCTGGCTGGCTGGCTGCACGGGGCTTTCTGCTCGAGCAATAAAAATGCTAATCTGGTTCAATTCCCCTGGTGACATGCTCTATGTAAAACAGGTTAGAGTTCCCAGCTCCAAATATGTACTCTCAATTTACCACTTGGCCTTTCTTTATTCTAATCTCTTGATGTGGTCTTCATTAAGAGGGGCGATGGACTGGATGTTTCTCTTGCTCTCTCTCGCTCTCTCTTGCTCTCTCTCTTTCTCTCTCTCTCTCTCTCGCTCTCTCTCTCTCTCCATCTCACGCTAATGACAATGGCTGGGCTGTGTGTGTGTGTGTGTGTGCGTGTGCGTGTGTGTGCGTGTGTGTGTCATCTAGTTGTGCTCTTGCTTTCACACTGATATAATGATGCAGAGAGGCCTTTTTCTGTCTGATAAGAGGAGTTAGTGGATGTTGTGTTGTGTGACTGGTAATTAAAGGTCAGAAGAGCCAGGAGATTATGAATCGTCACTTATAAGTGGGCGATAGTCAACTGTGTCTCTCAACAACCTTTTGGTGCCTTGTTCGTTATCTTAAAATCTCAGTATTTTCATCTCGATATTATGTGACAGACTATGACTGGCTATAAGAGGTTTTGAGAAACTGCGCTGTTGCAATTCACAGAAATGTATTTGATCTTTCTTAGATTTTTGCCAACTTCATTTCCATACGTTGCACTGTAGTCATCTTTAATGTATTTCATATAGCTGAGGTTCTCACTGGTCTCAGTATGGCAGCACTACTAAAGCCCTGCCGGTAAAACGGCTTAAACAGCAATCATTTAAACATCAAACACCAAGGTTCTCTTTCAGTGTTAGACTCAGTCTTTCTTTCACAAACCCTTTTTATTTTTCACGACAAAAACAGAAATGAAAGAAGAAAGAAAAAGGGGTGGAAATGGAACTAAATCTAAATCAAACATGAATCTGCATAATGTTGTCTTTGTCCCCATTTCAGCTTCTTTAACTTTCACATCTAATTAGGTTCAGGCCCTGGCGGTGTGAGATACAGGGGGTCTGTGGAAGCCCCCCAAACAGTAGGGGTAAGGGGGCTGGTGGAGGTCCCATCCCCAGAGACGGGTTATGACAAATAAGATTAATGTCGCCCCAGTCTCCAGACTGGCCCAGATTAGACTGATAGGTGATTTTCTCCAGAGAAGACCCATATGTGAGCCGCTATACATATCACTGTGGTGGTCGTTTGGGATGGGTGGACATGGAGTAATGGGACACACACATAAGTTGACACCACACACACACGCACACACACACACACACACACACACACACACACACACACACACACACACACACACACACACACACACACACACACACACACACACACACACACACACACACACACACACACAATAACCCCCCCTCCCGCCCACTCCTTGTAGATCAGTTCTAATGACCATTCATGCATGGGGGGTCAGCGGGTGAGAGGTCAGAGGGGGGCCCCAGCAGGGGGTACCGTACCCCCCATCTTCAGGGCGCTGAAGTGATGGATGAGATGGGGAACCTGGCAGTCAGATACCCCTGGCAGACAGGACACATGTGTTGTGTGGGATGAAACCCATATGATCAGCCTAGATAGACAGAGTCTAGACTGCTTGATATGCAATACATGTTACCCATAGGATAATATGCCTCTGCACCCCATTATCATAACAGATAAGGTTTGAAATAGTTTGTTGACTTAACACGTACAGGACAATACATACAGCGCCATCTTGAGCCATTAAATACCTGTCTGGAAATGACTGAAAAGCTGTGTATATGTGCCATTTGCACTTTTACCTTGGTTGTAATACAACTCATAATAGATCAACGGAAGTGAACGTTTGTCAGTGCCGGTAAAGCAGAGAGCGTATTGTCTGCCGGTGAAATCTTCAGGTACCACTCTGAGGTAAATGAATGTGTCCTCTACTCCGCAGCCTGCTCACTGCAGCACCTCACTGGCACACACAGGCTTCCTATAGTCTGAAAGCAATTGACTTTAACCCTAGAGTGAACCCCCAGACAGAGGCTGATGCATGGCTGCTATAGCCCTTAAGTCTTATAGAATCACGATGTAAGGCAACAGGGACAGAGCAGCAACACCTTTTTAAAAAGAAACAAAGACAAAGGAAAAAGAAAAAGACAAGATCTCTTAGAAGATAGTTTTTAACACATTTTTTTTTACAAAGACAGTGTGGACTCAATTTTATTTGTGTATATTTGTAAACAATGTCATATTTTGGCCTGGCGTCATCATCCAAATACTCACAGCTATTAAAGGAGGGATTCACATATGGATTCTCTGTCATTGGAAATAGTTCTGCTGACTTGTTATGCCTTGTTATTTGTCCCTGATGAAGCTGTTCTTGCCATTGTACAGATGGCTTCTGAAGCATGATGGCTACACTTTCTTTACATTACATTTATAAACCTCTACAACTATTCCCAGCTCCAATCCTAAAGTAATTCACGATTTAGGATGTCTGGCACTAACTTTTCCTCAGTTACGGATTTATGAAATCTATGTTTTAAGATGCATTAGAGGACCAATTCCACATCTCTAGCTATACAGTATCATATCTGCATGGGTGAGTGGGAGGGTAAGTCACTTTACCCAAAGCAAAGAATTCAGCACAATTTCAGAATTCAGACAATTTAATGGCCTCTAATATTTCATGATCCCCCTGATCCCTTTACTGGCCTATAGAGCTGACGAAGCCTCTAAGTCTGCATTACTGGCCCATACAATTCTATTGTCTGCCCATGGAAGGGATATTTTCTGTTGAGCTTTTAAGGCTGAATGTTTATCTGTCTTATTGCTTATTGAGGTGGCAGTGGTATCTATAAGCATTAATACCATACGTTAGTGGGGGGCCGTAGGGATGACTCAATGCTTTGGTAGAGGAGGTAGCTGTCCTTATCTTATAAATAATGACATAGGTCGCATACCAAATGGTCTCTGGTCTAAAGTAGCTCACTAAATAGTCAATAGGGTGCCATTTGGGACAAATCCATAGATGACATTTCAGTTACAAAGTGCGATTATTAAATCTATAGTCCAGTACTTATATCCACCATAATAAAGCTGTCTGAACATGCTAATTTGGGATCATACATTTCCCCATAACAGTAGGCAACCTGTGTGCTAGACCTTCAATGGACCTTATCTTTAATAGCAGGTGTTCTCCCCAAAACTATATTTTGTTTGCTTAGTGATGTTGTTAATATATGTCATAAGTTATTAGGGTATCATCAACATGAACCGACTGTATCAATATACATATCGTGTTAATTCACCTATGGACCCGTCAGCTGAGTCTATCATTAATATGTCACACACACACACACACACACACACACACACCACACACACACACACACACACACACACACACACACACCTCTCATTAAACAGCCGTGGGCCTCAACCACCACCCACCCACCACTCCATCAAGGTGGTGCTGCTGCCCTGGCCCGTGCTTACATCCAGCTGCCATGCCTGGGTAGGGTAGTGGCAGGCAGACGGGCAGGCCAGACAGGCTCTGCAGCTGCCTTCTCTCCCAGGACCAGGACCACATCAACCATGTCCAGGTGGGGACCAAGCCCAGGGAGGGGAGGTAGAGCTGGGGTGGAGATGGGTCGAGTGGAGGGGGTGGTGGGTGGACCAGATGATGAAAATGCATACAGGAGCGAGTCCAGGTGGGGACAAAGCCCTGGGAGGGGAGGTGGAGCAGGGGTGGAGAGGGGTTAGGTGGAGGGAGTGGTGGTTGTGGTGGGTGGACCAGATTATAATGCATATAGGAGAGAGTCCGAGAGACAAACTGGGGGGTAGACAGGTGATGGATGGCATGGACTTGGGGCAAATTACATCATGTTATTGTAATGTTAGTGTAATGTTGTTGTAATGTTATTGTTGTAGAAGTTGTGTTCAATTAACAGCAATGTGCTGTGTGTTTTCTCTCGTTAGGCTGGACAATTAAGGGTTAGCTGTTCAGAGAGGAAGTTGTGTGAAATCCCAAGGCTTGGATTTATAGCAGATAATTGGGCTTAGAGAGCTCCTCTCACCCACTTATAAAAAGAGCGAAAACAAATCCTCTTATCTTTGTAATGAAGAACTGACGTGGAAGATTAAGCACTTTCTGAGTTGTGTTGTTTACAACTAACAATGTGATGCAAATGACCACATTAAGACTAAGGGAAATGAATAGGATATGGGTGGTTGGGTGAACATAGTCCCAGCCATGGTCATCTCGCCCTAAAATCTATTGTGTTCAGCTGGATCCAGTAACATTATCTATGTCCCAAATGAAACCCTATTCCCTATATAGTGCACTACTATTAACCAGGGCCCATACGTCTCTGATCAAAAGAACTGTACTATTTAGGGAGTAGGGTGCCATTTGGTAAGAAACCATTGGTAATTTGTTAACACAAGCCTTACATTTGTCATTGAATTTCCAATGATTATTGAGAAATCAAATGATTGACTTGAGCTGTTGCTGTGGAGTAATTTCTAATGATTATAGAGAAATCAAAGGATTGACTTGAGCTCGTTGCTGTGGAGTAATTTCCTTCCTCCACCAGGTTGCTACACTGACTAACTAATGTTCTGCTTTGCACTGTGCACATTGACATGACTGCCTGAACATATGCTGTTTAAAAAGTTCTGGATTTTAATTAGGATTCATTTGGCATCTCCTAGAGGGATCAACCATATCGCTGGAGAGAATGCAGGTGCCTTGCCTATCTATCTAACGTATCTCTATTTTGACTAACACATCACGCCACAAGCCACTTGACCTTCTCTTTGTCCTCTGCACAACGCTACATGAGGTTGGACCATGTAGCGTTGTTTATATTCGCTGAATGGCAAAACTAGTTCATTTTAATATCTCTTGTTTAAAACTCACATGAGAGAATGAAATGTCAATGAGTCCTTTTGTTTTGCGTTCCGTCAAGACGTTTGGGTGTTGCAGCAACATCCCAGACTATTATTATGCAAATGACAGGCGCACGAGCTTCTATATTTTTCCTGCCTTTTTCAGCTGAACTCAGCAGTTCCAGGGAATATTCCGTGCGAGGAGCAAGCAGAATAGACTGTTCTCTCTTGTCTTTTTTTCTACCGTTCCATAAACACGTCAGGCCATCCCCTCATGGCTATCCTCAGGGTACGGTGGAGTTTGTTAACCGCAAAACAAGGTTTCCGCGGTGTTGTTTATAGTCCTCTCTATATGGTGTGCTAGACAGGGTCAGGAGTGAATCTGCAGTACTTCTGAGCTCCTATCATCAGCATGAAAAGCATAGGCTATATCCCTGAGGCTAGGAAATAATACAATAAAAACAATAACCTTCACACATTAAATAGACAGATTGTGCTTATTTCATTCTGACGAAAGTAAACATATATTTACAGTATGCCTATTTCTGTCGAAGGTAAGCATAGCCTACAGTATAGGCAATAGTGGTAGCCGAATATGTGCGTAGCCTATGCTTATTATTAAAGTCGTATCAAAACTTGTATAGCATATCCGGACTGCGGTGCACATTTGACCCATACTATGGCACAGTGCAAGCGGGGGACTAGCCGGGCACTGATACAAACACAAAGGCATCCTGCTGCAGTAGCGAACAAAAAGAACACCCATGTCAAACAACCAAGAATAATATTGCTCCTGGATCCCCGTTAATTGCGCACATATGGCTCCTACAGGAATCATTGAGGAAAAGGACCTTCTGCTACACAGCTCCTATGATTTGCATATAAAGAACACTATTGGTTTACAGTGTGTGATGTAAAAGAGTAACCTGCAAGCCTCCGGCCACATCCAGTCTTTGGTTGTGTGGTTAGCGTCAGCGTTGGTTTGAAAACATTAAGCGGGCGGGCAGATTTTGTAAAAGTGGTAGAAGATTCAGTCTTTTCTTTTTAAAACATTGAACTCCAAAGCTTATATATATATATTGGGCAAATAAAAATTAATTTACGATAACTTACTGTCCCCTAAGAAAGGAGCCTAAACATGCTCAATGTTTAGTGTTAATGTTTAATGCTCAATGTATTAGTTAGAAAATATAGCACAAATAAAATCATAGAATAATACACAAAAATATCCTATAGCCTACTATTATTATATATCATTATCAGTATATTTCTGGTGTATATACACATGGATTGAATTTGGATCACTGTTACAGTGATATTTGGGTTGTTGACTGGATTCATCCTGACATTAGTGATTTCTTGTTTCTTGTTTTGTATTATTATTCATGTTGTTGTTTGCCATTTCTACCATACTGTTAAGAAACGTAACACAAGCATTTCCCTGCACCCGCTATAACATCTACTGTGTATGTGACCAATAAACTTTGATTTGATTTTGATTTGATTTCCTTGGCATTTACTGTGATGATTTACAAAAAAAGTATAATAGTCATCATCATGATAAAACATGACTATTTGTTATACACGGGAAAAAAAGAGAAATCGTGGACGACTCACCAAATCAATAAATCATCCTAGTCCAATGTTGGTCCCGGGAGATGTTTTTTTTGACGGATTAAATTAGGCACTTCCATCTCCATCTCCCACCTGATCGCAGCCATATAAATCCCAACAGCTGATCAACAGACTTCAGAAAGCCCAAGACCTTCACAGAGTGCAGGACAGAGAAAGAGAGAAAGGGGAGAAAGCCGGAGCTAATGCTAAGACAAAGCGTTTTCATCTATGTGGCTTTTTTGTGATTATTTATACAATGAGTGCCAAATATTGACGTGGGGGCTGTGATATACTCTCTGAAGTTCAAAACGAGCCAAATCCTGGAAGCAGTTACCAGCCTAATTTCTACGGTCAAAGTGTAAGAAGACTGAGGACAGCTGCACGAGGAAGGAAGAGAGAAGAGCGAAAGAACGGATCTCTTGCTGCGGGTGTGCTGTCCAGTGCTGAAGCCTGCCTGCCTGCCTATACAGGCGCGCAGCACTGAAAGGGAGCTATCCAGTGCTGAAGTTGCATTTCTGACCAGCGGAACAAGGCGCTGCCGCACGAAAATCAGCAGCTCAACAAGGAGTAGCAGCGTGAGGATTCGGAAGGGGTCTCACTCAGGCTTTTCCCCCTGTGCTGGCATCTGATCACACACAAATCGGCGAACCGAAGAAGCGATTACGCCCGTATATACAGCCCCTTTTCCTCAGCCCTGCATGAGGAGTGATAGACTTAACCACCGGACGAGTGTTATTTTGTTCAACGTGGAAACATGCCAAGATCTTTTCTGGTCAAAAAGGTTAAGCTCGATGATTTCTCATCTGCTGATCTGGAGAACCATTATGGTAGAGTGAGGTCCGACCTCAGCCTCCGCTTTCATGAAAAAGGTAAACCTGTTATTACCTGTTACTTTTATGTTAATAGGCTACACTGTCTTTTATCTATTTTGTTTGGTCTTATATGTGTATAGCCTATTAAGTGTTGACTGTAGCCTGTGTGCGTGCAGATAGCTTGTTGCACATCGAGCTTCGCTGACCCGCGGTCACATTGTATCCAACACAGTCACATGTTGTATTTCTGTCGACTCTGCACATTTTCCGAGGCAGGGATATTTCAAGTTCTCTACAGCGGAGCACACAAGGTTAAAACCCAATTGAGCTGCATCAACCAACAAGTGTACAACATACAAGTTTGCAATAAACTGTAGATTAGAATACTGAGTTATAATGTATCCCTTTTGGATAATTAGTACAAGCCCACTACCATAGCCACACACGGAGACAGACATACAAAAGGGAGGGAGAGAGAGAGTCTGTCCGTCTTTTAAACGAACGCTTGATCATGTTTTAAGACATTATTTACGCTCTTTAAAACATACAGTGCGCGTATTCGCATACTGGAATAACCAGACTGTATATTGTCCAGAAGTACATTTTATAGATTATTCATGCGTGCTCCTATCTCTTGGTCATGGAGTAACCTATAGCCCTGGATGTAAGTGCAGGCTATGTGTACGTTCAGTGGTGCACATCGACCTATATTCTGAGATCTTTGTCAGAACGGCAAATGCAATAATAGGCTTACTGAAGTGATATTATTCCCCTCCCGCCTTTGTCGTTAAATGGGTTAGCGCACTAATTGAAATAGAGAGATATAGATTTTTTTGGGGGTGGAGTGATGTAGAAAAAGACCTTCAAAAGAAGTCAACGTCTTTCAACCCACCTCTGTGAATGACTGAAATAATAGGCTGCAGAGCTCACGCGCTGTGAGTCACAAATTAAGCCCTACACTTGGCAGAATGGCACTGTTGCATCAATTAACATGAATAAAGCGCCCAGAATCCACCCAATGTCTAATCAGTAGGCCTCATCACGCAAATAATTCAATCCGTTTTCTGTTCTTTTCAACGCTATAGGGTACATCAGTGACTACATGACCCCGTCTGTCTATGACGGTGAAAGTGACAATGGCATTAAAGTCCCCTCTCCCAGCCCCATCTACGATGGCATCCACAGCGACGGCATCCACAGCGACTACGGAGCACCGGACTCGGACCAGCCTGACAGTCCCCAGTCCGAGATTTCCTCCGGTTACATCAACGGAGACACTGCCGTAAGCGAGGGCTATACCGTAGACGCCTTCTTCATCACGGACGGAAGGTCGAGGAGAAAAGCCATCAGCAGCCCCAGGACCATACAGCGTCACACGTGCAACGAGTGCGGAAAAACGTACGCCACGTCCTCCAACTTGAGCCGGCACAAGCAGACCCACCGTAGCCTAGAGAGCAAGATGGCCAAGAAGTGCCCCACCTGTGGGAAGGTGTACGTGTCCATGCCCGCCATGGCCATGCATCTGCTCACCCACGACCTCAAGCACAAGTGTGACATATGTAGCAAGGCCTTCAGTAGACCTTGGCTGCTGCAGGGACACATGCGGTCACACACCGGCGAGAAGCCCTTTGGATGCGCACACTGCGGAAAGGCGTTCGCCGACCGCTCCAACCTCCGCGCTCACATGCAGACGCACTCTGCTTTCAAGCACTACAAGTGTAAGAGATGCGACAAGACCTTTGCTCTAAAGTCCTACCTTAACAAGCACTACGAGTCCGCCTGCTTTAAGGGAGAGTTCTCACCTATGAGCTCCATTGACGACTGACTTGTATAGTAACCATTAACACATAATGAAACTTCTTCCAACGGCATCCCTATATTATTCCCTAGACAACCTGTTCCATGGTGACAGCACAGGTTTCATCCACTACTGCAGCAAACAGCATCACTAAGGAAATGTTGGATTACGCATGTAGCTTGCCCAAACTTTTTTCCATGGGCTATCCACCCTTGATCGTTATAACAACAACAACTTATTCAACTATTATGAGTCGAAATTTTATGTGTTTGCCAAACTCACAGAACATTGAAAATGTCTTAATTTCTCTCAAAGGTCAAACATTTTTTAAGTATTGGGCAATATTGTATTGCTGCCAATGGCCACAAAAGTGTTCAGTAGTGAGGTAAACCTATTTATTAATTCACTTATTTATGTATTTACCTATTACTTTATTTATTTTTACTTACATTTTGTGTAGAATCTTCATTTGCACTTTAATTTAGTATTGTTTTGCAAGCCTTCGTCATGAATATGCCAAAGCATTTGCCACTTTCTAAATATCCTCTTATTTTTGTTCGCCACTTTATAAACATATTGCATGCAAACAACGATCATAATCAAATCTATGCCAATTTTATGAAGTTTAGGATTTTCGCCAAAATCTAGATGTAATCTGTCGGTAATATTTCTCGGGAGTCTCACCATAAAGAACTATAGAGCAATAATGCATGGTCTTTGTAAAACATAAATGAGTAATAACTATGACATTTTCAACACACATCATCCTTTTATCCAGTACTCTAGTAG